>NC_133619.1:246646266-246946266 GCF_048593235.1 Sminthopsis crassicaudata
AATTGATATTTAGCAATGGCTTTTGGATTTATTGGTCCAATCATAGTTAGTGCAGATCTTATACTTGGTTTTTAATAGGGTACAGGCACATAAACTAATAATATGACAAAGACCTCAGCTGAGGATCCACTCAATAAGTGGATTTGGGTTCCTGGGCCATTGGTGGAGAATTTTGCCTAGCCACATATCCTCCCCCACAATCCCATCGGTATCTGTTATGACAAAGCAATGGCAGAGTAGTGAAGAATTTGTTGGAGGAAGGAGTACACAACTGGGCAACACTCAGTTCTTGAATCAGCTCTCATGAGGTACAGAACATGTATTCCTAGATAATGCTGAATTCCTGGATCTAGCTTTTTGGCAAAGAGAACTGGATGGTCTTGAAGCTAAACAGTGATAAGGGACAGAGTCATGCCATGAAAGAACAAATTAAAGTGATTTTCACTATTTCTGTGACTTTGAAGGGACTTAAAGGGTCTTAGTTTTTGTTTATTTTTTAGTAGAGTCTCAACATTTAATAATATTACTATAAATATGGAGACTAATACTATAAGTATTAGTCCCCAAGAGAGATAAGTCTCACTGGATGAAGTGGAATTAAGTCTCTTCTAATGCCTGAAGTATAACTATTTCAAGGGAAGCCTCACCTTATCTTATCACAGTCTTATACTGTGAATTTGGAGGAGCATGTGCATTCCTAGAGAATTTGGAGGATCAAGAGAGAGGGTATAAGAAATGTAAAGAATGAGAAATCAGGAGTAAGTCATTTGTGCTTCAACTTTTCTTTGAACTGAAATAGATCCTGACTTTCATTTGATTTATTATTAACCTGAAAACTGAGGAAACTGGAGGGAATCTTTTTAATTTTTATTTTATTTGTATAATGTTATTCCTAATCAGTAAAGTGAGCCTAAAAGAATAAATTATGGGTTAGTCCCCATCTCATAATTTAATCTATACCATGCAAACAAAAGACAGTTCAATTGGCATAAGTCAGTTCAGAAATCAGAGTATAGTGTAAGCTTCTTGAGGACAGAACAGCTTCTTTATATCCTTAGTACAGTGCATTTCTCATAATGGGTACTTACTAAATATTTGCTGAACTAATAATAATAGTTCACAATTATATAGTGCTTTGTAGTACAAAAAGTGCTTTCTAAACAAAGTGCTTGGGAAGTAAATTACTATTCCTTTTTTATTTTTTATCTCTCCTTTTTGTAAAATAAGGAAGCTAAAGCTCAATGAGATTAAATGTCTTGCACATTTTTATAAACTAGTACTTTTGTTCTTGGTCAGAAGAAGAATGTTCACAAACGTACTATATATGATGATCAATTCTAATGCAAGGCCCTCTTCAACTATGAGATGAAACAAATAAGTTCTAATAGAACAGTAATGAACTGAACCAGCTACACCCAGTGAGAGAACTCAGAGAAGTGAGTGGTGAACCACTACATAGAATTCCCAATCCCTCTATTTTTGTCCAGCTGTATTTTTTTTTCCTTCACAGGTTAATTGTACACTATTTCAAAGTCCAATTCTTCTTGTACAGCAAAATAACTGTATGGATATGTATACATATATTGTATTTAACATATATTTTAACATATATTGGTCTATCTGCCATCTATGGGAGGGGGTGAGGGGAAGGAGGAACATAAGGTTTTGCAATTGTCAATGCTGAAAAATTACCCATGCATATATCTTGTAAATAAAGAGCTATAATAAAAAGGGGAAAAAAGAACATTGATAAAACTTTTTTAAAAAGGATATTCTTTTTTTTTGCAAATAACAATAGTTTTTCTACTACATAAGAGGCATCATGGTACATGGGGTAGAGTATTAGACTCATTTTCAGACTCACCTTCATATTCCCTTTTTAAACTATATTAACATTGATTAATATTAATATATTAATTAATTAACATGATTAATCAATCATGACCTATCTAGGCCTCAGTTTCTTAGCTATAAAATAAACAGATTGGACTAGATGGCTTCTAAGATCCTTTCTAGATGTATAGAAATAGCTCTGTTAAATTATGGATCTATTGCACTGACTTGTTATGTAAATAACTTTAGTATTTCATGGAGAATTACAACAGAAGTTGTATTGAGAGAGTTTTGCTAAGAATCTAGCAAATTATTTCATCATTCAGTGGTATCCATTATGCTAATAATTTGCCAATGATGTCCAGTCAAGAAATCTTTCATTTTCTCATTTCTGAGAGGTCTTTCTTATGGAAAGAAGCTTAACTATAATTCAAGCTACATAGATGGCAGGCACTATAGAAGTGGAAAGGATTATTATTCTCAGAGGCCTCCACAAGGGTATATTTTATTGGCAAGGCCCTTTTCAAACACACTGTATTAGAATGTGCCTCACTTTTAAGGACATTTTGTCCCCAATATTAAAATACAACAATCACAACAAAGTGCAACCAATACTCATGCACAGACACAAAGTCAGTAACATGGATTGATAAACATGAAATGTTCACAATGGCATATTGTTGTTATAATGCTGAATCATAAAAGCAGCTTGGAACAAGACATAAGGTGCCACCTGTTTGTCACACCTAGATATATCTTAATGAAACCTTTCAGATGGATTGTCTATAATTTTGGTACACGTGGATTTTAATTAATTATAATCCAATGGATCTTCTGTTACATTCCACTCTACCACCATATCTTCATATAGGGCAATATGAGTTCAACAAAAAACTAACTATTTTTTACATTAAGTACTTACTTTAAGTACTTGCTTTGCGCAATATGCATTTAAATGCTGAGCATACAAATAGAAAAATAAGATATTTCCCATTCTCAAGGAACACACATTCTAATAGTTAAGACAATGCATACAGAAAGTTTTCAAGTACAAGACAATTGAAAGGTCTTATGGATGCAGTAGCAGAACAGATGTCAGTGATTTTTTAAAATGTTATTTCCATTGATAAAATTGTATCCATTTTTGTGGGGGGAACCATTTGATGGTGTCAAAGATTTTGAACTTGCTTCTTTGGATCTTTAGTAGTTGTGAATATTGTACTCACAGAAACAGTTGCCAAAGCTGCATGTCCATAGGAATTTCTGTAGGAGATGGTTATAATTCCTAGGGCTTTTGGATTTGCCTTTCCAGCGAAAGCAGTTTGGTCTTCATATGATATTAGTGGTGGTAAAGCCATACCAAGTCCCATCAGTAATGGCTGTGAGACCCATTAGAAACAGCCTGGGAGGGTTGGCTGTGCTATCCCTAAGGCTTTTAGATTCAGAATCCTATGCTGTCTCCATTGAGCTTTGGGGCCAGGTTGTGGCTGATATGGTGGTTTGATTTACTTTTAATATGCTGATTTTAATTTCCCTCAGAGTCTCTTGCTGTTTCAGCTATTCTGGCTTGCTTTTTAAGCAGAATCATTTGAAATTAGAAGGGAATGGTAGCCCTTTCTCTACAGGAGTTGCTTTTTGGGGTGATGTTTGCAAGAACTGAGCCAGATTTCAATAACATGGGGACTATGGATCCTACCACTCTAGGAATCTTGAATTTACCTGATGAATTCTAATAATAATGATGGTCATAATACTACTTTTATTCAATTAGAAAATATAGTCTATTCACTTGTGCAATAGTCCACATATAATAAATATAAAAGAATAATCACAAGACAGTGACTTGTTTTAGACCTATTACTATCCGAATTCCATCCAAAAAATATAAAAATGAGGTAATAATATTATAACTGCATTATACGTGTAACTATACAATTATCAATTGTAACCCCCAGTTAGAATCAATTATAATAGTTCCTATTATCATTATTATACCAGTGACCAAACCACAGTAACATATAAAAGAAAATTGTTTCACAGATTTGCAATTTCATATGCAATTATCTTTTTTATCCTACTATGTTATGGAAATTTGTATGTTATTTCATAAATAAAAAACATAAAATAAATAAATTTAAAAATTTGTTTCAGAAGAAGACATGGAAACTAAGAGGACATATTTGTCAGTATCTTTTTTTTAAGTTTATGGGCAATTTATATGTCTGTGTTTGTGAGGATTCTTCTACATGTCCATATACAAAGCTAATCAAAAGAATTAGGATCATTATGTGAACCAGATCTGTGATTTGTTGGGATAAAAAATTTCAGATGAAAAAACTTAATTCCTACTAATGCATAATAGCAACTGTTCTGCAACTTTCATTCATAGAGATATGCCTGGGGCACTGAGAGATTGTGATTTGTCCAAGGTCATGATGCCTTGGATATTCACAAAATATCCTATTTTTATGTACAAATCTATCTTTAATAGGTATACTATGCATTAGTAAAATATCTTATAATGTCATTGTTTAGTTTCCTTTCTTCTTTCTTCCTATATTGCTTTCTCTTCTTTTCTCTTCCTTCCTATATTGCTTTCTCTTTTTTCTCTTCCTTCCTATCTTCTTCCCTTCCTTCCTTTATTCTTTCTTTTATGTATGTTCTGTCAATGACATAAAAATTGCTTGAGTTAGAAAATTTGTATCAATCACTGTCCTATAATACTAAGCAATTTCATCCCTTCATTCTCCCTTCTGTAACACTTTATAAAATAATATACTCTTTGGTTGGAAGAGGGAAAAGGAGAAAGTATAAGAGGGCAGAAAGAATACAAAAACGTTAACTGAAGGATAATTTCCCAAACGATCTTAGAAATATATGATAGGGATATTGAAATAAAAAGCCTATGGTGAACTAAGTTTGTAATGCTTAGGGAGCCACATTTATGCTACAAAAGTGTTAAATAATTGTGATAAAATATCTCTGTACTTATTAGTTATCTGATTGGAAGAGACATTCTACCTATATAAGGAATGTCATCAGTCCCTCTATTTCATGTCTTGTGGCCTGATTTTCATCTTGTACAAGAATTACAGCTATATTGCTGTTATAGATGTCACAAAGTTCCTTTAACATTCATTGCACCATTATTTCCATAGTAACTAATGAGTCCTAATGGGCATATAGCACAGAGAGATGAAAGTAAAGTAATAAAAAGTTAAAAAGAATAAAACATTATTAGGCTGAACACATATAGTATTAAAAATATAATTATGTGAGCTACTATGCAATTTTATTGATACAGATTTACAAAGACCTACATAACTCATGTTTCCACAAGCAATGAATAATGTCAATAGCACATTTTTAAAACAATAAAATGTTAGAGGACCTAACAACAATTGTATTTATTGCTTAAATACAGTGTAGTATTTCTTTGAGGGCCTACTAAGTTGGCTGCCATTTTCACAAATAACTTTTTGTTTAACAGCTACAAGATACATTATTTCTTACCAACTACTTTAATAAACAAAAAGATTCTAAATACACATGTGCATGCTGAAGACTCACAGTGTCTTAATAATTGACCCAATCAAGCTAGTTGGTAGAAGGGAAAGAGAATTTGCAAGACAAGGATGTAGGTCCAAGTGAAAAGTTGTTTCAGCCAAAGAAATGGACTCAAGAAAAAGTGTACTAAAGGCATATGAAATGGATGAGCTTGGGGAAAACTAACATATATTAAAGTAGTTATTTGAATTATGTGAATTTTTTTGTTTGGATTTTAGAGAAATAGAAGGTAGAATTCCTGTCTTCACCAAGTTTATAATCCACATGTTATGATTAATATAGCTCTCAAACTAATAGGAAAAGTCTGCTAATTGAAAACATGAGGAAAGAAAATAACATTTGTATGTATATGTATTCTATTTAGCATTGGATTAATTAATGGGCTTATAGGATCAAAAATAGATTGAGAGTTTAAAGGGTCTTTGAGGTTGCAAATAAGTAAACCTAAACCCAGAATGGGGCCAACAAGGAAACAGAGACAACATTTCTCTTCTAACAACCACCTCCAATGTCATTTGGTGAAATAAGGATAAGCATGGGATCCTAAATTTTGTGGACTATTTATTTTACAGGATTCACAAAATTGGAAAGGCTCTATGTGCAGCTTGTTAGTGAATTCTGTGGAAGTTACTTAAAAATCCAATCATCTCAAAGGACCTAAGTTGATCCCCAGAAAATTGACTACAGTATGAATTTTTTTCATCTTTATCAGAGTCATTTATAGAAATTTGGTATTAAAATCTAAAGGGTTTTGTGATTTAGGTTGGTGAAGAATGTATACTCATCCATTATTTTACAGATCTTTGAAGTCTAGTGCCGCTACATGATCTAGTATCTGATGTCAAGTAGTTTATTGCAAAAAATAGGAAGAAACAAATGATTTGATGATCAATCACTTTTAAATGTGAAAATAGAAGCTTGGAGAGGTGATGATGCTTCTTAGCCAAAGACAAATAGGAAATCTTCAGTGGGAAGCATAAGGAATAGAATCAAGGTCACAGGGCAGAAATGTGGTATCGGAGACTAGAAGAGAAAGAAAAAAGAACAGTCATAAAGAGGAGTTGCTCAATTTACATTCACAGGAAGTGGGTTCAAATTCCAATTTCCTGTTTCACTTTAGTTAAGTTCCTTCAGCTGGGGTTTTCTCTGAAAAATGAAGATCTGGAGTTGAATTACCCCTAAAATCTCCTTTTTCAAATCTTCTGGTCTGTGATTCCTATTATAGTTGAAGAATAAATGCAAATAAATAAGATTACCTGCTATGCCAGAAGATGATTAGAGAAGTGCACAATTGAAAACTGAACCATTAGAGGTCACTAGGAAATGAAAAAAAAAAAAAAAAAAAAGAGAGAGAGATGTACTTTGGAAGTCACCATTAGAGAAGAATGAAAGAATAAATTGATCCTGGCAGGCTTCCCTTCTTTATAACAGCAGAAGAGGCAGGGAAACTGTCTTGCAGTATACCAACAAAATGTATTTTTTTTAACCACTACTATCATTATACTCTTCTTCTCAAACCAGATTAATTAATGTAATGATGTGGGAGATGAAAACACTCATATTTTAGCTATTGATAAATAAAGGGCCTCTCTTACCTATCTTAAAATAATTTATGGCTGATGTAGAAATAAAATAAACAGTGAAATGACAAATAAATCACTGCTCTTTAACAACATTGAATCCTTCTGCTGAAAAAAAACCTGTGTTAATAAGCAAAATATTCTGCTAAAAAAATCAAAATGCAATAAAACCTCAATAATTTGGAGCAATTGGGAGGAGGGCAGTATGAATTAGGAAAGAATCCAATGTTTTAGTGCAACTTTATTACCTTCACATATATATGTTAATTGAAACAAGTATTACTTGTTTCAAGTTCCCATGGAAAGTGCTATAATGAATACATAAAATGGTAGAATAATACTAATAGCTGACATTCAAAGAGGGATATAAAATTTGCAAAGTATTTTAAAATGTATTGTCTTCTTTTGATCTTTACAATACATTACACAGATGAAAATAATGAAATGTGGAGAGATTAAATGAGTTTCCCAGGGATATGCAGCTGTAAGTGCCTAGATAGGATTCAAACTTTGGGATTTTTCAGTCCATGTCTCTATCCATAATGCCAGCCTGCTTCAACTAAATGCCAATACAGTGAAAACAGAGAAAAATTAATGGAAGCTCTCTGAAGTAAAAGTAGAAAAGAAAAAGGAAGAAGCAAGAAATAGCTAAAAGTCAGAATCTAAAAGTGCTTTATACATGAGGGGAAGAAGGTTCAAAACTTTTTTTCATTGTAAATAAAATAAAAGACACCTAATGCTGGAAATTAGTAAAGTAGATATATTTAGTAAACTGGACATTTAATATGGATTGTTTCAAAAGATTAGTATATAGTTGTGAGGATAAGATGGTTTTATAACTGTATGGAAAGGTATTTACTCATAAGATTATAGATTTAAAGTTGCAAGAAACCTTAGAGTATATCTTCATCAACCATCTTCCTTTAAGATGAAAATACTAAAAGGACCAAAGAAAAAAAAATAACTTGGTCAAGATCACAGTTATCTATTATATGTTATATCAGTTATCTCTGCTTTTTTATGAATGAAAAGCAGATTTCTGAATCTGAGACATATTTTGTATCATTTTTACATTCAGAAGTAGACTTCTACTTGATATAAAGGATACCAATTTGAAGATTCATGCTCACATGATGAGCGGAGTTTGTTCCAGAGGACTGTTTGGTGAGAGACATATGTGGTTCCAAAATTTCAGGTAGAATACAAAGATTGAAAACTGCAAATGTAGAGTAAACTGACTCCAAAATATATCCCTGAATTCTTGCTTACTTCCCTAGAGACTTTCAGGCTTTTCCTTTTAGGTGAGACTGAGCTATCTTTTGGATTGAGCTGAAATCTCATCATTTTCACAGCTTTAGAGCTCATTCATCCTGTTAATTTTTGTTACAAAATTTCTGGTTTTTGTTTTTAAAGATAATGAACTTATTTACATGTAACTATTTGTAATGATCTTTTGTACAACCAGAATTTTTCAGGAAGGGGACAAGATGGTGAATACAAGCAGGTGTTATTTATCACCACTCATGTGAACAATTTAAATAGCCTTCTAATTATTCTCTTTATCTCAGTCTTTCTACTCTTTAGTCCATCTTCCAAGCTGTCAAAAGTCATTTTCCAAAAGTAAAGCTCTTACTATGTCATTCCCTACTGAATAAGCCCCAGTGACTATGTCATTCTCCCACTCCTTATTGGCTTTAGAGTAAAATGAAAACTCACAACCTACTCCCAATACCTTTTGGCAATAATTACATCTTACACCTTTTTCTGTGTCTATGGCTCAGTCAAACTTGCTTTTTTATTGTTTTTTTTAGTAAGATACTCTATATCTTATATCACTTCCCTTTCCCTTTGCACAATTTGTCCCCTATACCTGGAATATATTCTTTCTTTACTCTGCTTCTTAGAATTTTTTATTTACTTCAAAATTTGACCCAGTTGACATTATACATGATAATTTTCCTGATCTTGTAGTTATTATTGCCTGACTTCCAAAAATACCTCAGATAGGTTGTTTTATATGTCTACATATGTAAAGATTTATTTTATGGGTAAAACTCTTCAAGTTGAATGTTAGTTCCTTGAGGACTTATAAAAAATATTTCTTTGTTTTTATATCCTCATACAAAAACAAGTAGATAAACATATAGTAGGTGCTTAACATACTTATTGCTTATTGGCATATGTACCTTCTGTAAACCATGAACAGCAAATGTAAACATTGAACAGCAAATATAATGTAAATCAAGAATTAGTAAAAAAAGCACATTAAAAATAAAGGTAGTAGTATTAATCAAAAAAGAGGAATATCAACCAGTAGAGAAGTATAAAAACATTTGACTTAAAATATATGTATACAAATTCACAAAGAATGAAAAACAAAAATAAGGTAAAAATTGAGATGCTAATTTTTAAAAAGGTTTTTTAAATGGAGAACAGCCTACTTGTGAGTCTTAGAAAGATGTTGGATAATGGGGGTTGGGGTTGGCTTAGAAATGATTAGCAAAAGAATTTTAGAAAGTTAGGAGACAGAAATGATCAGGTAGAATGTGGAATTAAAAATGAAAGTAGGATGTAAATTAATAAATCTTTTTTTTTCAGAGAAAAATATAGAAGCTTTATATCTGTAAGGAAAAACTCTCCCAGGGATATAATATTGGGGAGCAGAGAGCCTTCAAAAGTTTTATGGATTAGTGTCTAAGGATAATGAAGATGAAGAGAAAAAGTGCCAGCAAAGAACTTCTATTCTTCTAAATTTTCATCTAGGACATCCTGGACAAAAATATTCAAATTGGCTACTTCAAAATTTTCATGGAAAACACCACAGGGTTTGGATTTCAGAAGATTATATGAGCAATATCCAAGGTAATTTTTCTGACTAAAAAAGGAGAGAGAGAGAATGTAATTGGAATAAAAATTACTACGGATTCAGTTTCAAATTCCATCTTTTGAAGAAGGCTTTTTCTCAGTGTTTTCTTAATATCTAATGCCTTTTTCTTAGAGGTTTACTTTCTATTGATATTGTATACATTTATATTACATAGTAATTTGTGTTGTCTCCTTTATTAAAATGTGATAGTCTCAAGAGCACAGATCATGTCTCTGCCTTTTGCACAAAGCAATTCAATAAAATGATTTTTTGACTGAGTAGCTGATTATCTAGTTAATTGAAGAAATTTCAGATCAATTCTCAAAAAAAACTATATATATATATATATATATATACATATATATATATATATGAGATCGATGATGTAATAGTAATAGTATATTTTGATCTGGGAAGATTTCATGGTTAAAACAATAGCTAGAGTATTATGTTCAATTTCAGACATTGTAGTTTATCAATAAACTTGATCTTATATTCAGATTAAAGAAGGAAAGTTGAATAGAGGATGTCAAACAATCATCAGTTGAAGAAACTGAGAGATTTTTAACTTGAATAACAGAAAGCTTAGAGGAAGATATGGTGACCATTTTCAAGTTTTTGAAAGGTTTTCATGTGTAGGAGCATTAGATTTATTCCTCTTGTCCCCAAAAGGACAAAAACTAAGAATAATAGGAAGAATTTGCAGGGAAAATTTTTTTCCTGACAATTAAAATTTCTTCAAATGTGGAATAAACCCATTTTCAGTAAAACAATGAGTCTTTTATCAGTGAATGGTCATTCCTTAAGGATTTCATAAAAATAATTCCTGAAGTAGGTTGAACTAGGAAACTTCTAAATTCTCTTCCAATTAAAAATATTCTGCCATTCAGATCTTTAATTAGAAGGACCTGTTTACTCCTAAGTCAGTAGAATACTAAAATAAACAAATTATTTTCTTAATACTCAGAGGAAATCATAGTATTTTTCATTTGAATTGCACCATATTTTGGAGTCAGAGGATCTGATTAGCTGACATTTACATAGCAACATGCAAAATTTCAATTGATCCTCACAAACAACTCTAAGAAAATAATATTATAATTATAATTATTCTTGATTTACAAATGAGAAAACTGAAGTTCAAGAGGTTAAATTACTTGACCAGGGTGACAGAGATATTAAGTTTTTAAAGGTGGGATGTAAAACATAAGTGTGTTTCTCTTTGCTGCTACTGCTACTACTATTATTTATTTCTACTATTACTTATCAGTTTATTTTTCTGGGCCTGAGTTTTATCATATGTAAAATTAAGATGTTAGACTAGATGATCATAGTCTTTCATAGTCTTTCAAATTTTTCATCATCCTGTGAACTCAATTGCTTTCTTCACTTTTATTTCCTTAAAGAATGCAAATGATTTTATCTGACCTCATCTCTGAATTATCAGTTATTTCAAGTTCATAAAATAAATAAATAATTAATAAGGTTTTATTATAATAAATCAAAATAGGAGAAATAACTCTCCTGATATTATATCATCAAAGCTAAGCAAAGGGAGGAAAGGGGATTAAAAAAGTTAGTAACATTTAAAAATAGTTCAGTTCTTCACAAAGAGACTGAAGCTTACTTTATTTTTTCCTAGAATTGTATTATTTAGAACATAGAAGGCATTCTATTATAGAGATTCCCAGAGAATTCCTTCCTAACATTAATCCCTGCTGTATGTTTAGAACATCCTTCTAAATGTGGTGCTAGCCATGGTCCTGAAAGGCAAAAAACAGCATAATGAGATTTGCCAGAAATTACTTGAAGATCTAGCTCTCAGTGCCCTCCAACTTGTCTATGGTACAGCCAACATCATCAGCTGGATAATTAGTGGGCACCATGCTGGCAAGAAAGCTGTATAATCTATGTAACAATAACATTAAGAAAAAATCAACATCCTGGGGATGATGCCAGTGATCAGAGCACTGTAATTGCTATAATTAAAAGCAAATCAAATACTGAAGTGAAAGTAGGTCAGTCATCAGCTTGGTGTTATCCTGATGTGACTAGAAAAGGAAAATGACATTAATGGCAAACAAGGTACTAGACTAGCACTTCAGGAAGAAAATATATTGAGTTTCTGAGTTGGGCACATTGCTGGATATTCATAAACAACTTCATCAATACATCTAAATTCCTTAAGAGTGAGTTACTATTCAAAGGTGTGAGGGGATGTTATCTCATTTGAGACCCAATGAAGGACAATGAACATTTAATTATATGCTGTCTTGTACTTGTATTTTGTGCTTTTGTCTCCTCTTCCCAAACAGATGGTACCCTTCCTGAAACTAGGGATTGTGTCTTATAGTTCTTTTATTTCTCCAAGATAATGGTTATATTATATCCACTCAATCAACATTTGTGATCAAGTAGTTCATATGGTTCCATTGTTTTGATTTCCTAATTTTCTTCAAGAGATCTGGAATTTCAATGATGCTGTCACCAGAAGTGGCAACTCTTTCTACATTGGTAAACATACTACTTTTCTTGATAGCTCACGTTTATAGAGAGCTTTAAAGTTTTCAAATCACAGAGCACCTTAAGTTCATATTATCCTACTCATGGCTCATATTGAGTTTGTAATCCACTGAAACCCCAAGATAATATTTAACATAAATTGATCTCTAACTATTCCCCTTGTACTAAGTAAAGAAAATTCTCTGTAACACTCACATCCACTTAGGAGAGAAAATTCTCAATTTTATTTATTGCTTATTATTAATGACTTACTGATTAATATCACTCAGCAGATCGTTCAACAAAATTATGTCCATGCTCTCTTATGTCATAGAACGTTATTACATATTAACACATGTGAGACATGCCTAATTGGAGAAGAGCTTTTGAGACAACATTTGTCTTAGAGAAAGTGTCAAATACTATTTTTTCTTTTTCAAAGTCAACAGATATAGCTAGCATTTATCTAGTGCTTTAGGGCTTGCAATGAATTGTATGTATTATATCATTTAATCTTAAAAACAACCCAAGCAACATAGGTGATTATATTATCCCAATTTTTATAGGTGAGGCAAGTGAGGGTAGGAGATATTAGGGAATTTGTTATGAGTCCCCCAACTGGTAAATATATGAGCTGGTCTTTGGATGCAGTTTTTCTTGATTCTGCTCTTACCTACTGTGCCACCTAGCAGCAATAGACATACTACATCTTATATTTTCTACCTCAATTCAACAAATTATATTTTAAGGATGTGCTCTATTTTTAAAAACTCTTATGAATTATTTCCTATTTATTTTCATTTTTTGATCTAAAATACTCACAATCTTTGCATATATTTTATCATTTAAATATATAGGTGAGATTGTACAAAAAAATGGAATAGTAGTTTCTGTTACCTCTTATTTTTTAATTAATATTTATGTTCTTCTTTCTCATACTATTCTTTTAAAATCTTCTCCTTCTTAAAATGCCTTAAACTTAAGTAGATGGTTTTAAAAATTACGCTTCACCCAGAACAGATTATTTCTTGTTGTTTTTTTTTTGTTCAGATCTAACCATTCATCCCAATTTCATCTTCTTAAATATTATTGCCATTTTATTCTATATTGTTATATTAAAGCAGAGCTTATTGTGATATTGAAATATCAGAGTTTTCATTGTTATCTTCCCCTTTTCTTGTGTAATCATTATCAAAATAATATGGTTTAGCTGTGTCTCAAACAAAAACTCAGTACTTATTTTCCCTTTAACTGCTTTTTGCTCTTTCATGAATCCACATTCCTCATATCTTCTATAGTCCTCATCTGTAAAGTTTTGCAAATGAACTTGTACTCAAATTAAGTGTCACCATCGATTGTCATATATCTCTGCTTAGCAAGTAGATCATGCATTTGGTATTTTAACCAGACTCTGGTCTCTATTCTATTTGAATTGTCTCTTTTATGTTGACTAAAATATTAGGAAATAGTCTGTTTTTATATTTATATGCTTTTGCTTCAATATCTTGTTCATACACACACAGAATTATCCATATCATGACTTTTTCTCATCTCTATGCTTTCTCTTTTCTTAAAGTAACTTTTTATTCAATTATCAAAAATATAATTCTCTCCCTCCTATTTCTCACTATCTTCAATTTAAAAAGAAAGAAATCCCTGTTATAAACACATATAATCAAACATAACATATTCCTGCATTGTTCATGTCATATGTGCATGCACATACTTATACATATGTGTATATATTCATCTATATAAATACAAACCTGTAGTGGGATATGTATAGGGAATACAATGGAAAGAGAGCTGGGCTTGAGTCTGGCCTCAGACATTTACTAGCTATTTAATGCTGAGAATGTTTGCCTCATTTCTTCATCTGTAAAATGAGCCAGTGAAAGAAATGACAAACCATTCCATTATTTTTGCTACGAAAATCCCAAAATGGTACTGGGAAAGGATGGACATGACTGAAAAACAACTTAACATATACATACATAAACGCATACATGTATACCCATTTATATGTTTGTATATGTACATATATACACATATATGTGTTTACACATATATAGATATTACTCTCAGATTTTAATCTGAATCTTTGACCTTTCTATCGAGAGATGGGTAGCTTTTTTCATCATGAATCCTCTGAACTGATACTTGATCATTGTACCAATCTGAGTTCTTAAGTCTTTCAATGTTTATTTTTGTGATATTGTTATCACTGTATAAATTGTTCTTCTAGTTTTACTCAGTTCACTCTGCATTGGTTCATTCAACTCTTCCCAGGTTTCTCTGAAACTAACCCATTCGTTCTTTGTCATAGAACATCAGTTCTACATCACCTATAAAGGTGATGCATATACATAAGTACCCTAATTTTTGTCAAACATTCCATAATTGATGGTCACCACCTCAGTTTCAAATTTTTGCCATCATAAGAAGAATCACTAGAAATATTTCTTACATCCTTGGAATTTGTTTAAATTAGTACAAATCTCATCCTTAATCAACTCTCACTTTTATTCCCTCTTCTTTCCTTTTCTTTTTCCTTCCTATTTCTCCAACTATACATGTATATTCTTCCCACTTTACCAATTCAGATGAAAGTGAGGTTCAACTTTCATCCATTATCCCTACTCCTGTTTCATATCTTCAGGGGATTCTATTTGAACTTGTATCTAACATGTTATCTCTTCTAAGCCTTGCTTAGAGATGTTTCAAAATTATTCTTTTCTTCAGAATTTATGTCTTGGGATCAGGGGAGGGGAAGTGTTTCTATAATCACAATAAATTTATGGTATGATACATTTTTTTTCTGTTGTCTCATTATTTCAACCTACTTTCTGACTCTGGAGGAAATATCTGGACTTATCCTGCGGCTGCTTTCTTAGGGTATTGAGTATTAGATTAAGCCAGGATCTTAAGGCCAGCTCAAGCTGAGTTTCTGATAGCCTTCAGAGATTCAGAATAGGTCAGATCCAGGTCAAAAACTGATTTCTGCCCTCTTTGTGAAAGTTCTGTAAATTACTGATTTGTATTTGGGACTGACAAACAATATATGGGCTTACTTCTGGTTGTTGTTTCATTAGCCTACTGCTGGATGCAGCTACTATCAATTAGCCAGAAAGCTATGCTGATTCATGATAACAAAACTTGGGGCTCCCTTTGTCTGGGATTTATTGTCTTGATATTCCATTGTCAGAACTGAATGGAGATGAACTCGAGAATTAAGATCCTTTTCTATGTTTGGGGTCCAAATCACTCAGTTTCTGCTTTCTTCTGAATGTTACTAGGTTCTGAGTATAAGGCCTAAAACTAATGTTCCTCACCTTATAATCTCACCCCAAACCACTGGTCCCTTCTTCAATCATCCCTGGACCTGGTACTTGAAACTGGGTAGCAAACAACATTGCTTCCATTTGACAACTATTACTATATCCTGAACAACTTCAGACCTCTTTGTGCTGTATTTGCAACCTCTCCTTGATCTTATACATGTCTTCTCCCTGTCCTGGAATGCCTCAAGTAAACTGTCTTATCCAGTCCCCATTCTCCATTTCTCCATACCTTTCTGTCTCCCTATGCTAATTTAATAGGGAAAAAAAAGGCTCACTCTGATTTTTTTTTCTTAAATTTCTCAATTAGAGCACGATTTGGCATGTTTTCTAAATCTGTTTTGGAGAAGTTCCGTGAGGAAAAGTGGAGTTTGGCTATACTTCTTTCTACTATTCTATTATTTTGACTCTGCCTAACTCAACAATTTCTTTTAATGAGTTGCTGATTTTTTTAATTTATTCTGAACAGTAAATTATCTAACTACATAGAGATTGCTGAATCTAAAATAATTTCTAAGGTGTTAATCCATCATTTCTTATCTATTGAGATTCCATCAATTTCTTTTTCCTTTCCTTTCTTTTTTGGTAATGTTAATAAGTTAATAAGTGTTCATAACAATATGCTTTTCTCCTTCCAGCTCTCCTGGTGAAGAAGATAATCAGGGTGTACAGGCATGAGTTTTCTGATTTAACAAGTTTTTGGCTCCTTTCATATTTTTATACTAGATTATATTTTGCAACATCTCTTTCTTCCATCCCCTTTTAAATTCATTTTTAAATATAAATGAATAAGGATCAAGTTGTTGACAATTGATGCTATCAAGTTCTTCTTAAAATTTCTCTATTTCTTGTACAGCATCCACATTTATTTTTGTGGTGATCTTTTTACAAACATCATGAGTAATATAAGTTAGATGAATACTTGTTCCCATGATAATATAATTCATTTTATCTGTTTGCATTCAGCAATTCATTTATTTACCTTTCCAAGGAAATTTTGTAAGCAATCAGTATGTTCAATTTCTTTTTCTTCATGTTCACATACAAGAAGAAGGTGTCAATTTGTAGAGATATTTCCTCCCCTATTAGGCAATGATCACATATTACATTTCACAAATTAATACCTGTAGATGGGACACTCATCAATTGGGGAATGACTGAACAAGTTATGTTATATGATTGTGATAGAATACTACTCTGCTATTAGAAATAATTTACTTAATAATTTTAGAAAAAAACATGGAAAAACTTACATGAAATTGTGAAGAGTGAAATGAGCAGGAACATGAGAACAATGTATATAGTAATAATGATATTGTTTTAAGAATGACTTTGAATGAATAAGTTATTTTGATTATTATAAATGCCTAAATTAACTATAAAGGATATATGGGAAAAGGCATTATCTGCATTCAGAGAATTGATAAATATAAGTGTGTATAAAACTATATACATATGTAAATATGTATATTTATAGGTGTGTGTTATGTTTGTGTCTAATGGAAACTATCTCTAGGGTGAAGAGAGTAAAGGAAAAAAAGGAGAAAAATAAATGTACATAATTTTGTAGGACCTTTAAAAGGAATAAATACATTGCAGTTTCTTGTGGAATCCTCTTTTTAAAATATTTTTTTACTTTTTGAACATTATAGAAATGCTTGATTTATTCAATAAATTAAAAGTTCTCAATACCCTTTAGCCATTTAAAAATATTCAAGTATCATTATAGTAGAAATGAAAGAGTCACAATATTTATGGATGTTTTACATTTTTATCCATTTCATAATGTTATAATATTTTTTAAAAAGGCACTGTCTAATAGCCAACCTTCTTCCAATGAGTTCCTTATGTTCAGCCAGGCTAATTTTTCAGCAATACAGGTGGTGTATAAAACTCCCCCAGCTCAATAGAGGTTCATATATAGAAAAGGCCAGAGTCCAAGATGTGGCAATATATGGGAAAAAGACTATGAATGAACTTCTCTTTTATATTCATGATTCCAAATAGGTTACTTTTCTTTAAGCTTAGTTTCTCTGTCTTTATGAAACATCTGTAAGTTTCAAAGCCAATGACATTCTTCCTTTATCAAAGACAAAATAGTATCTCTAGTTGCCTTCAATAGTATCATTGTCACACAGTTCTTGAGATAGGAAAATATGTGCCCAAATTCTTGTTATATAAACAAACAAACAAAAAATGTCATTAAAATATACCCACTGACCCTTTCAGGATAGAGAAGTATATTTCCTGAGTTCTATCAGCTCACTTATTGAATGCATGTTTTTGTTTCCAAGATAGGAGATTCTGGAACAAAGAGGTGACCTCATTTTTAATATCAAAATGTACTAATGATTTCAAATTGGTCCTAGGCAGAGACTTAGGGAAATTCAGATATTATAATCTGTAGAAACTTAAAGATCATTTAGTCCAACCTACAGTCACACACAAAGATCATTTCAGTGATATCCCTGGTAGGTACTGAATTTATTGAATATTGCCTCAAAAACTTCCTATTCTGATTCTGGATAGTACTTGTTAGAAAGTTCTTTCTTTGAGCCAAGATAATGAAAAGAATCCAGGAACTTTCCCCAGCTTCCCTCAGAATCAATGGTAGACGAAGCCTCTAAACAGATTTTTGGTGTGAAAAAACCCACAAACATCTGGAGTGTAATAGTTTTCCAGCTAGGAAGGATTTCAGGAAAGGGCTGTCTGAATTGGGCAAGAATGCAGTCCACACAGGAGCAGTGAACGAAGGCTCAGCACAGGGAGGCCAAGTACTGGGAATCTAGCAGTATGCTCTTAGCCAAAATACAGCAGTGTTGGCTATTCTGTCCTACTTTGGATGATCAGTGGCTTGGCAGGCAACTGTGAGACCTATAACACAACTACAGAAAGCAAATTGAGAGCTTCTAAACCGCAATATAACAAGTGGGATGTGACCAGGTGCACCCAGCACAGCAGGAAAGCCTACAGCACCACTTACGAAACAAAATAATTCATTAAAAATTAGAAATGAACAAATGGAAGAAAATAACTCAATGAAACATCACAAATCAAACAAATTTTTTAAAGAAAAAAGAAAAAGAAAAAAATTTAAATAACTCAATGGAAAAAGAACCAACCTGGAAAATAGATCAAGATGAGTCAATCTAAGAATTATTGGGCTACCTGAAAGCCATGATCAAAAAAAGGGCCCAGGAAAACATTTTTCAAAAAATTATCTAGGAAAACTACCCTGATATCCTAGAACCAGAGGGTAAAATCATCATTGAAAAAATGTACTTTTTAAAAGTGGAAAATTGTATAGTAGAAACTAGTCATTGACCAATATCTAACACTCTAAACCAAGAAAAAAATCAAAATAGGTTCATTATTTAGATCAGGGGGTTCTCAAACTACAGCCCGAGGGCCAGATGCAGCCCACTGAGGACGTTTATTCGGCCCACCCGGTTATGGCAAATGGGCTGAGGGGCAGAGACAGAGTGTGAGTTTTTGTTTTTACTACAGTCTAGCCCTCCAATAGTCTGAGGAACAGTGAATTGGCCCCCTATTTAAAAAGTTTGAGGACCACTGAAACATATGGGATGATACTTTAAGCAAATTAGGAGAATGGATAGTTCGCTTCTCAGATAGGTGGAGAAGAAAGGAATTTATGGCCAAGAAAAAACTAGAGAACCTGATGAAATGCAAAATGGATAATTTTGACTACATTATATTAAAAAGGCTTTGTACAAGCAAAACCAGTGCAGCCAAAATTGGAAAGGAAGCAGAAAGCTGGGGGGAGGGGGAGATTATATCCAGTGTTTCTGATAAAGGATTCATTTCTAAAATATATAAATATTGACTCAAATTTATAAGTATAAATCATTCCCCAATTGATAAATGATCAAAGGATATGAACAGAAATTTTTCTTTTTTTATTTAATTAAAGCTTTTTATTTACAAAACATATGCATGGGTAATTTTTCCAACATTGACAAATTTGTCCCAAATTTACCCGTCCTTCCCCCCAGCCCCTCCCCTAGCTGGCAGGCAGTTCAATACATGTTAAATATGTTAAATACATATTAAATCCAATATATGTGTACATATTTATATAGTTACCTTGATACACAAGAAAAATCAGATCAAGAAGGAAGAAAAAGAAAAACTGAGAAAGAAAACTAAATGCAAGCAAATAAAACAGAGTGAGAATGCTATGTTGTGTTCCACACTCTGTACCCATGATTTTCTATATGGGTGAAGTTCAAACAAATAGAACTGGTTTGAATCACCTCATTGTTGAAGAGAGTCACTTCCATCAGAATTGATCATTGTATAGTCTTATTCTTGCAATATATCTCCTGGTTCTGCTCATTTCACTTAGCATCAGTTCATGTAGCTCTCTCCACGCCTCTCTAAAATCATCCTGCTGGTCATTTCTTATAGAAAAATAATATTCCATACCATTCATATGCCATAATTTATTCAGCCATTCTCCAATTGAGGGGCATCCATTCAGTTTTCAATTTCTTGCCACTCTAAAGAAGGCTGCCACACACATTTTTGCACATGTGGATCCCTTTCCCTCCTTTAAGATCTCTTTTGAATATAATCCAGCACTGCTGGATCAAAAAGGCTTGCACAGTTTGATAACTTTTTGAGCATAATTCCAAATTGCTCTCCAGAATGGTTGGATACGTTCACAACAATATATCAGTGTCCCAGTTTTCCTACATCCCCTCCACCATTGGTCATTGTCATTTCCTGTCATCTTAGCTAACCTGACAGGTGTGTAATGGTATGTCAGAGTTGTCTTAATTTGCATTTCTCTGATCAATAGTGGTTTGAAGCACCTCTTTCATGTGACTACAAATAGTTTCAATTTCTTCATCTAAAAATTGGAACAGACAATTTTCAGACAATTAAATTAAAGTCATTTGTCATCATAAGAAAACATGTTTTGGATTATTATTGATTATAGAAATGCAAATTAACTCTGAGGTACTATTTCATACTTTAAGACTAGCTAAGATGACTGGAAAAGAAAATGATAAAATCTTGGAGGGCTTGTATGAAAACTGGAACACTGGTAAATTGTTGGTGGAATTGTGAAGTGATTCAACTATTCTGGAGTAATTTGAAACACTGCCCAAAGGGCTATCAAACTGTGCATGCCCTTTGATCCAGCAGTGTTTCTGTTGTGTCTGTTTCCCAAAAACACCATAAAAAAGAGGAAAGGACCTACTTGTGAAAAACTATTTATAGCAGACTTTTTTGTAGTGGCAAAAAAGTGGAAACTTAGTTGATGCCCAACAGTTGGAGAATATCAGAATAAGTTATGATATATGAATATTATGGAATACTATTTTTCTATAAGAATTAATAAATAGGACTTCCAGGAGTGGAGCCAAAATGGTGGAAAAGATACACATCTCTTTCTGATCTTCTCCTATTACTCTCAGACTAATTAGAAATCCAGCCTTTGAAATAGCTCTGAACCATCAGAATCTACAAATATTGGGAGTGGAACAAATTACCAGCAGAAGATACTTTCAAAGATCACCAGAAAAGGTCTGTTTCAATGGAAATGGAGGGAGGCAGTAGAGCACAAGCAGAGGAACAGTGCAGACTTTGCATGGTGGTGCAGACCCCCCATGGTAGAGAATCCACAGGGAGGAATCTATAGCAATGTTGGCCACTCTGCCTTGGTTGAAAGCCAGTAGATGAGCAAAGAAGTTATAAAACATCCAACACAAACACAAAAGGTAAATAGTGAACTCCAAAATGACAAAATCTCAGGGGATCTGTCCTTGCCAACCCAGCACTGGGAGTCAGTTAGCATGGACTCAGCACAGCTGCAGCCACAGCCAATGGTAGAAGAAGCTTGGAAAACCTCCTCTGCCCTAAAAGCAGACCTTAACATTTTTTTAAATGAGTAAAAACGTTAAGAGAACTCTGATGATAGACAGCTTTTATGGTGAAAGAGAAGAACAGATTTCAAATCATGAGGAGACTAAAGGCAGATTATCTCTAGATGAATCCCCAAAAGGTGATACAACCTGGTCCCCATTACACACATTTCTTCCTAGAAGAAATCTAAAAGGATCTTAAAAGAGAGCCAGAAGAAAAATGGGAAAAGGAAATGAAAATTTTTCAAGAGAGTTTGGAAAAGGTATACAACTTATTAAAAGATAGATTTGATAAAATGGAAAAAGAAAACAGCTCCCAGAAAAACAGAATTTGTGAAACAAACAAAAAAAAAAAGAAAATAATTCCTTAAAAAAAGAATTTGTGAAATGGAAAAAAAATTCCATAGAAGAAACAACTCATTTAAAAATTCAATTGATGACAAATGGTCAAAGGATATGAACAGATGCTTTTCATATGATGAAATTGAAACTATTTCCACTCATATGAAAGAGTGTTCCAAATCACTATTGATCCGAGAAATGCAAATTAAGACAATTCTGAGATACTACTACTCACCTGTCAAATTGGCTGACAGGAAAAAATAATGATGAATGTTGCTGGGGATGTGGGAAAACTGGGACACTGATGCATTGCTGGTGGAGTTGTGAATGAATCCAACCATTCTAGAGAGCAATCTGGAATCATGCCCAAAAAGTAATCAAAACTGTGCATGCCCTTTGATCCAGCAGTGCTACTACTGGGATTATATCCCAAAGAAATACTAAAGAAGGAAAAGGGAGCTGTATTTCCCAAAATGTTTGTGGCAGCCTTTTTGGAGTGGCTAGAAACTGGAAAATGAATGGATGCCTCTCAATTGGAGAATGGTTGGGTAAACTGTGGTATATGAATGTTAGGAAATATTATTATTCTGTAAGAAATGACCAGCAGGATGAATACAGAGAGGGTTGGAGAGACTTACATGAACTGATGCTGAGTGAAATGAGCAGAACCAAGAGATCATTATACACTTCAACAACAATACTGTATGAGGATGTATTCTGATGGAAGTGGATATCTTCAACAAAGAGAAGATCTAATTCAGTTCCAATTGATCAATTTTGGACAGAACCAGCAACAGCCAGAGAAGGAACACTGGAAAATGAGTGTAAACTATTTGCATGTTTGTTTTTCTTCCCAAGTTATTTTTACCTTCTGAATCCAATTCTTCCTGTGCAACAAGAAATTAGGTTCTGTACACATATATTGTATGTAGGATATACAATAACATATTTAACATGTATAAGACTGCCTACCATCTAGAGGAGGGGGTGGAGGGAAGGAAGGGAAAATAGGAACAGAAGTGAATTCAAGGGATAATGTTGTAAAAAAATTATTAAAAGCAGTCAAAAAAAACTTATTCAAGTACTGAGGAGCCACAATAAGGATTAAATAGGACCTAGCAGCTTCTACTTTAAAGGATAGAAGAGCCTGTAATCTGATATTCCAAAAGGTGAAAGAACTTTGAATGCAGCCAAAAAGAAATTACCCTGCTAAAAATTGAGCACTTTCTTTCAGGGAAGAAGATGGACATTCAATGAAACTGGTGAATTCAATTTATTTCTGATGAAAAGACCAGAGTAAAACAAAAAACAAAATTGATCTCAAGAAGAACTCAAGAGAAGCATAAAAAAGTAAAAAAAAACTCTTGAGAACTGTATTTTTGTTATAGGTATACATAGAGAGTTCATGTATAATCTGACTTTACTATAATATAAAAAAGAAACAAAGTGGAAAGGGGATTGTAACAGAAAAAAAGGGAAAGTGGAGGTAAAATGAGTGGAATTACATCTCAGGAAGAGGCAAAGAAAATCCATTATAATTGAGGGAAAGAAAAGAGGGTGATGAATATTGTGTGAATCTTAACTCTCATCAGATTTGGCTCAAAGAAATAATATTAGACATATTTGGTTTCACCAAGAAACTACTCTCACTTTATAATAGGATTGATGAGATGATGATTCTCTAGAAGTTTACATATATTTAGTCTTTAGTATGGTGGTGTAATATTTCTCTATTTCACACATAATCAGTATGCTGTAATGATATAATTGTCATATGGTATTTAAAGGTTGAGAGGACTGGAGACAAGAGTTGTAGCTTGATCACAGACACAGACACAGAGGAGACACAGATGAGGACTCTGACACAGAGGAGACACACAAGATGGAGACAGAAACAGAAATCCTCCTGGTGGCTCTCCTGCCTTCATCACTCCTCCACCTAAGACCAAGGCTCATCCAGAGATCCTCCAAAGAGCTAGCCCAGACATTACAAATAGAGAAAGAGAAGATCAATGAATTGGGCTTGAAACTAGAAAAGCTAGAAAAAGAACAAATTAAAAACCCCCAATCAAATGCCAAACTTGAATTTCTAAAAATAACAGGAGAGATCATTAAAATTGAAAGTATAAAAAACTATTGAATTAATAAATAAAACTAAGAGTTGCTTGTATGGTAGATAAACCTTTAGTTAATTTGATTAGAAAAAGGAAAGGGGAAAATCAAATTGTTAGTCCCAAAAAATGAAAAGGAAGAACTATCCATCAACAAAGAGGAAATTAGAACAATAATTAGGAGTTACTTTGCCCAATTCTATGCCAATAAATTTGACAACCTAAGTGAAATGGAGGAATACCTACAAAAATATAGATTTCCCAGATTAACAGAAAAGCAAATAAATTACTTAAACAGTCACATTTTAGGAAAAAAATGGAACAAGCTATTAACCAACTCCCTAAGAAAAAATTCTCAGGGCCAGATGGATTTATATGTGAATTCTAACAAACATCTAAAGAACAATTAACTTCAATATTATATAAACTATTTGAAAAAAATAGGGAATAAAGGACTCCTATCAAATTCCTTTTATGATATATATTTGGTACTGATACCTAAACCAGGTAGGGCAAAAACAGAAAAAGAAAATTATAGACCAATCTCCCTGATGAACTTTGGAACTATGCTCAAAAAGTTACCAAACTGTGCATACCCTTTGACTCAGCAGTGTTTCTACTGGGATTATATTCCAAAGAGATCTTAAAGAATGGAAAGGTATATGTCCAAAAATATGTTTGGTAACCCTCTTTGTAGTGGCAAGAAACTGGAAACTGAGTGGATGTTCCTCAATTGAAGAATGATTGAATAAATTATGGCATATGAATGGTATGGAATATTATTTTTCTATAAGAAACGACCAGCAGGATGATTTAAGAGAGGCTTGGAGAGAGCTACATGAACTGATGCTAAGTGAAATGAGCACATGAAATCATTATACATGGCAAGAACAAGACTATATGATGATCAATTCTGATGGACATGGCTTTCTTCAACAATGAGATGATTCAAATCAGTTCCACTTGTTCAGTGATGAAGAGAACCATCTACACTCAGAGAGAGGACCATGGGAACAGAGTGTGAAACACAACTTAGCATTCTCACTCTCTTTGTTGTTATTTGATTGCATTTTGTTTTCTTTCTCAATTTTCTTTTTCTTCCTTCTTGATCTGATTTTTTTTCATGCAGCAAGATAACTGTATAAATATGTATACATATATTGGATTTAACATGTATTTTAACATATTTAACATATATTGGACTACCTGCCAGCTAGGGAAGGAGGTAGGGGGAAGGAAGAGTAAATTTGGAACAAAAGGTGTTGCAAGGGTCAATGTTGGAAAAAATTACCCATGCATATATTTTGTAAATAAAAAGCTTTCATTAAAAAAAAAAAAAAAGAAAGAAATGATAAGCAGGCTAATTTCAGAAAAGCCTGCAAAATGAAGTGAGTAGAACCAAGAGAACATTGTACACAGCAACAACAAGATTATGGGACAATCAATTGTGATAGATTTTGTTGTAATCAACAATGATATGATTCCAAGCAACTCCAAGAGACTTGTGCTGGGAAGAGCCATTCACATTGAGAGAAAGGACTATGTGGATCACAGCATAGTATTTTCAATTTTTTTCTTGTTTGCTTGTTGTTTTTCCCCCTTTAATCTCATTTTTCTTGTGCAACATGATGACTATGGAAACATGTTTAGGAGAATTGCACATTGGATTGCTTGCTGTCTATGGAAGGTTCGGGGGTAAGTAGAAAAATTTGGAACACAGGGTTTTGCAAAAGTGACATATTTAGAAAAATAAAAACTATTTTTAAAAAATTAAAGCTATTTTTAAAAGAATCCATCTATAATTTCCTGAAAAAGACCCCAAAATGAAAACTCCAAGGAATATTGTAGCCAGATTCCAAAATTATCAGCTCAAAGAGAAAATACTGCAAGTAGCCAGAAAGAAAATTCAAAAACGAGGAGCCAAAATCAGGATTACCCAGAATCTAGCAGCTACCACAATAAAAGATTAGAGGGCCTGTGATATGATATTCCAGATACAAAGGAGACAACTAAAAATCAGCTATCTAGAAAAATTAATTATTATCTTTAGAGGGAAAATAGAATTTTAATGAAAAAGGAAACAGAAAATTCAATCTTCAAATGTAAGACTCAATGAAATAGGGGATTTTCAATCATTTATGATGAAATGAGTAGAGCTGAACAGAAAATTTGTTCTTCAAAGACAAGATTCAAGAGATGTATAAAAAGGTCAACAGAGAAGAAAAACATTTTTAAAGTTAAAATATTTACAACCTTTCATGGGAAAATAACATGTGTAATTCTTGAGAACTGAATCTTTATCAGGGCAGTTACAAAAGATACACTTAGAGAGGATGGGTATAAATTGACTTTAATGTGATGATATAAAAAAGAAATTAAAAGGTGGAAAAATATTGTACTGGGAGAAGAGGAAAGGTGAAGTAAAGTGGTATATATTATATCACATGAAGAGGCAATAAAAGCTATTATAATAGAGGGAAAGAAGGGAAGGGATGAGTAAGCATTGTTTAAATCTTTATCTCATAAGATTTGGCTCAAAGACAGAATAACATACATTAGTATGGTATAAAAAATTGTTTTGTCCTACAGGGAAATGCTGGGAGAGAAAAGAAAAACAGAAGGCTAAAAAAAGGAAGAGAAGTAAAA
Source organism: Sminthopsis crassicaudata (assembly GCF_048593235.1). NCBI lineage: Eukaryota > Metazoa > Chordata > Mammalia > Dasyuromorphia > Dasyuridae > Sminthopsis > Sminthopsis crassicaudata. The sequence goes on from NC_133619.1 coordinate 246,672,943, forward strand.
CAAATAAAGAATAAAAGGGGGGCTGATAAAAGGGACAGTACGTTGAGGAAAGTGGAGAGCAGAAGCAAAACACTGGTGAGAAAATAAAGGGTGAAAAGAGAGAGAAAAAGTATAAATGAGGAAAATAAGATGGTGAGAAACACAGAGCTAGTAATGTTAGCTATGAATGTGAATGGGATAAACTTTCCCATAAAATAGAAGTGAACAGCAGAGCATATTGAAAGCCATAATCCTACAATATGTTGTTTACAAGAAACACATTTGAAACAGAGAGATATATTCAGAGTAAAGGTAAAAGGTTAGAGCAGAATATATTATGCTTAAATTGAAGTTTTAAAAAAGTAGCTATAGCAATCCTGATTTCAGACTAAGCTAAAGCAAAAATACATCTAATTAAAAGAGATAAGGAAGAAAACTTTATCTTATTAAAGGAAACCATAGACAATGAAGTTGCAAGAAAAAATTCACAGCAAAACTATATTATAAGTGGGGGAATCTCAATCTCACTCTCTCAGAAAAATACACTATGATTAAGTGGAATTTATACCAGGAATACAAGGCTGGTTCAATATCAGGAAAACTATCAGCATAATTGACCACTACTGAATAAGTTATGCTATAAGAATAGAATAGAATGCTATCGTTCTATTAAAAAAATGATAAGTAAAAGAGTTTCAGAAAAACATGAATATCTGAGGCCAGATTTGAACTCAGGTCCTTCTGACTTCAGGGCTGCTGATCTATCTACTGCATCACCTAGCTGCCCTAATATATTAGATTCTTTAAAATGAGTATTGAATTAGACTCAATTGGATATTTATTGGCCAACATTTTGGTAATGAAAACTTTTCTACTTGATAAGACATGATAGAACTTAGACTCCACTGACATTGTCATCAAGGAGCCTTAGCTATTACCATGCTATAATGATGAACTTCTAATTCTTTTATTGGATAAATGTTAAGAATAACTTACCAGTATAAGATTATAATATGGGACAAGAAATATAATGACTAGAGCATATGTCTAATCCTGGGTGGGGTAGGGAATGAACTGAAGTAAATCATACAAATTTTTTTATTAGAAAATGACATGCAGTTAAAATTTCAATTTAGGGCAGTTTTATAAAACAGTATACAAATCTAGAGCTGGAAAGGATCTCCAAGACCAACTCCCTTATTTTACAAAGAAGGAAAATGAATCCCAGGGAAGTTAAAGTGTTTGTCTAAAAGTTACACAGAGGGTAAGTATTAGAGGAAGCTCTAGACATAGTGCCCTTTCTACTGTGCCATGATGCTTCCTTGTATTCCTCAATTGAGAAAACCAAAAGCATAATTAGTCAGAATAGAAGTTAAGGAAAGTATTACATAGAGAAAAGAAGTAATCAACATGGAGAAAGTATGAATGTGACTCATAGTCAGAGGCTTGAGTGTGAATCTTGATTCCACCAAAGGCAGTATGTAATTGACTCTTTGGGCCTAAGAGTCCTATGCTAACATAAGAAGATTTGACAAGAATAGGGATCCTTAACCTTTTGTGCATCATGGACCCCTTTGGCAATAGAGTGAAACACACAGACCACTTTTCACAATAATATTTTGTTACCTTAATTTATAATCAAAGTAAATGCTAGATTTTAGTTAGATATTAGTGAAAACAAAGATGCATTTTTTTCCTCATGCAAGATCATTGGAACCACTGAAATATATCCACAGGCCCCTTGGAATACTGTGGTGCTCAAGTAAAAAAAATTGGATTAGAAGGTGATTTCTAAGAATCTATTCCAGTTCTAATTTAATAATTTTATTTTTTAAAAAAAGGCTACATGTACCTAAGGATGGGACTCAGTCTATCCTTCCTTGTACAATCATAGTGGTTAATAAGGTTGTCACTAGGCATCTATGTTAATTTAATGTCACAGCTAATACCAAGCAGAGCTCACACATGGAATGCAGAATTTGGCAAGCAAGCAATGATTAAAAACATTGAACAGATCCAATGTAAACCTATCTATCTAATTGAATCAAGTGAGTTCATTCCCAAATTTTCCTCCTCAGGGATCAGCCCCTAAAAGTGGACATTAAAAATACCTGATCATATTAAAAATTCTAGCCACCTAGTACTTGAGTTTCTAGGAGTCTGGATTCCAAATATGCCATAGCCTTGAAGTGGCTCTAACTGGAGAGGAAAGATTGCCAAAGTAAAAGTATGTCTTTCTTATGATATTCATGACTCTTTTAAAAGTTAATTTATCCAGCTTCTAGTAGCCTCCTTGAGAAATTAATGAAGTTGTTTTAGCCTATAAGAAACAGAAATTCTAATCCCTAATTCTTATTTAGAATAAGGCATATGTTTTTAAATGAAATCCAGGCTTGAGATATTGAGGTGTGAACCAATCAATTAAGAATCAGTAAGCCTAGCTGAAGTATTTATTAAGCACATAGCAGATTCTAGATTCCAAGATGTGTTCTCAGAGAAAGGACTACACAGTACAGCAGACAACATTTTACCATCTGCTTTTGGTTCTCCATACCAATTCAACTTGGAGCCCAAAATAGCATGTCTATTTTATTTTAATAAGTGTAATTTATGTAAAGCTATGTTCTTTCTGTCAGTGTGGCAACACGATATAGCCTCTCCCTTGTACTCCAAACTAGGCATTCTCCACAATGGGTATTATAATGTCATACTTTATTATCAGCCTCTGTTTTAGGCATTTATAACTTTCTGGAGAAATAATCCTCAGAAATATTTTCATTGTTCCTCATCTGAGCTGGTAAAATCCTTCCAAGGACTGTGGGCCTTCAGGAAATGTCTAATATCAGGAACAAATCACTAGTCGGACAATATAGGGAAGGGAATGAGGGTAGAGGGAAGGCAAGAAGAATGGAGCGAACTCAGTTCTCTATTTTGAAGATGAAGTGCAGACAATTATCAACTAATTGAATTTTTATTTTCCCTTTATTGTCCTTTCCATAGAAAGAGATAAATTCAAACATTTATAATAGACATTGTTTTTCTTTCAATCTCCCTGTAAAGCATGTCCTGAAATCACTGTATATTCATCTGAGTTTCCTACATCCTCTATCTTTTAAATCTACAACCCAATAAAATAAAAATTCACATTTAGGTTGATAACTGAGGATCAACATATATATATATATATATATATATATATATATATATATATATATATATATATATATATATATATGTTTACTCTATTCAATTAGGCATGGTTTAAACCATTTAGAAGAATTTTTAATAATTAAAACTACTTGGCCAAAGCAATAAATACAATCAATAAACATACATAATAAAGTTAGGAACATTGACTTTATTTTGCTGGAAAATTTTAACTCCTTGGCTTACTTTTGTTCTGGTTCAAATTTATTTGCATTCTAAGCCTAAGAGGATCTTGAAAATATTTGACCCTAAGTAAAACAATTGTCTGGGACTATGATCTCCACCCAAACAACTGAGTGAAAAACAAAAGAGGTAATTTTAGTCCAGATTCACTCTGATAGTCTTTTGTTAGAAAGTAGTGGTGATGAATAAGGATACTTCATCTTGCATTCATTAGGGAAAGGTTCTAAACACTGTACTCTAACAGAATGGTGCTCAGATGGTCTTCAGGGAATTTTGAAACAAAAACTAAAATCTAAAATTAGTAGAATAATTCCCAAAAGACTAAGACTAGCAGAGTAATATCATGCCCAGAACATCCAACTGAGACTACATGCTCAGAAGTCACCAAGAGTCACCAAGAGACCAGGAAGGATCAGTGAAGTAATAGTACATCATGGAAGAAGCAAGTCTTATAAGAACAATACAATGGCATTACCAGAAGATCCAAAGGTCTTGTAATATGACAAGATTGCCAGGATTATCCATGTTCCTTACTTATGCATAATCCTTTTGCATATGAACTATTCCCACTAATGATATATGTGTTTATGGAAAAGTGTGTCACAAAGAACATGAGGGGGACAATTTTTCTACTACAACTCTTCTCACTATGTTGTATCATTAAATACTGTAATGCCAGAGAAACTGAGGCAAGAGAGAGATTAGAGAGTTTTTAATATTTTATTTGAAAGGGAGAGATCTACTTGGACCAAAATGGATCCATGGTTTGGTCCCAGGACTGAATGAGACTATCTTCAATCCAGCATCCAGCCAGCATCCAGCAGCATTGCAAGTTCTCCATGACATATTTATACACAGTAGCTAAACAAAGGCAAGGGGTGGAGCCCAAATTCTGTGAGCAGGAATCTCCAGGCAGGAACCATCAATTTGGCTCTGACAGGTGTGGGGGGGGATAGGACCATAAATTCTAAAAAACTGGGAGTTCAAGATAGTGTCTGATTACAGATACAAAGTCTGGAGTCCCCCTTTCTGTGTTCACACATTGACAATTTATAACCTTAGAGCAAACAGCCAGTCTTCATGAACCAGAGGAGATGGGATTTTCAAGTAAAGAGAATAAGGTAGAACAATTAAGGAAACTGAGGCAGAACCAATTTAGGGAAACTGAGTCAGGACAATAAAAGAGAACTGTGGCACAACAATATCGTTCACTTGAACAAATTGTGTCCTTTAGTTACAAGAAAATTAAGGAATAAAAAATTAATGGAAAAATACTTATTACTATGTGCCAAGTACTATGCATTGAAAAAAGTGAGATAGTCCCTGCTCTCAAGGAGCTCTCACTATGAATTGAGGGAGATAATACATTTAAAAAAAAGTTCAGCTAAAAGATGACTGGAAAGACTTGGAAGACCTAAAGGTTCAGCCATAATATGAATAGTAAAGTCCAAGGGTCCTAAGTCTGTATTAACAGATCAGATGACCATGTTATGATCCTATAGGAAATAAAAGTTGTGAGGAACTTAGCAAGTGGTACCAAGGAAAATGGTGAGGTTAGTGAGCTTCCATCTCACCTGAGGGAACAGAGGAAGTAAATTAAACACATCAATCGGAGTATAAAGTGGAAATTTTAAAGAAGAAATTGGCAAGAATGTCTATGTGTATGTGTGTGTGAGTAAATTTGTTATAACACAAAAGAAAAAGACATTTCTACAAAATCTATACTTAACTTGAAATAACAATATTGAGTAGTATATATCATTGCCTAGGCTTTCCAACTAATGAAAGCCTCACTAATGACTATGGTAAGGAGATGCTTGTGCTTTGAATCTTCTGTATCCTGGGCAATCCTATGAAGTTAAACTTTCCCTTCAAAAAAATGAAGAAAAGAATATGCTGATAGAATATAATATAGTAAAAAAATGTGAAAGTAGAACATCTTTCCTCCTAGAAGGAAGTTTAGTTTATTTAGAAAAGCATTTTACTCTTCTAAAAGAATCTATGCTAACCTGCTTTAACCCAGTCCACCAGGAGAGTAAATATTGCATGAGCTTGATTAGTTTTGTAGTTCTAGGAAACAGAAGGTAAGTGGACCTATTTAATTTAGAAATGTTCTCAGGGAAAAAAAAACCAGAACAAATTAATCTATTGTGGATACAATCTTACCTATTTGGTCCTTTCTTAAGAAGTATTTCTCTTAACAAAAGGTTGAAAATTTCAAGGGAATTAATGGAAAAAAAATCAAATGAAGGTGGCCTAGCTGTACCTAATCTAAAACCGTATTATAAAGCAACAGTCACCAAAACTATTTGGAATTGGCTAAGAAATAGACTAGTTGATCAGTGTGATAGGATAGGTTCACAGGACAAAATAGTGAATAACTATAGCAATCTAGTGTTTGACAAACCCAACTTGTAGGGTAAGAATTCATTATTTGACAAAAACTGCTGGGAAAACTGGAAATTAATATGGCAGAAATTAGGCATGGACCCACACTTAATATCAGATACCAAGAAAAGATCAAAATGGGTCCATGATTTAGGCATAAAGAACAAGATCATAAATAAATTAGAGGAACATAGGATAGTTTACCTCTCAGACTTGTGGAGGAGGAAGGAATTTGTGACAAAAGGAGAACTAGAGATTATTATTGATTACAAAATAGAAAAATTTGATTACATCAAATTAAATAGCTTTTGTACAAATAAAACTAATGAAAGCAAGATTAGGAAGGAAGTAACAAACTGGGAAAACATTTTTACAATTAAAGGTTCTGATAAAGGCCTCATTTCCAAAATATATAGAGAACTGACTCTAATTTATAAGAAATCAAGCCATTCTCCTATTGATAAACGGTCAAAGGATATGAACAGACACTTTTCATATGATGAAATTGAAACTATTTCCACTCATATGAAAGAGTGTTCCAAATCACTATTGATCAAAGAAATGCAAATTAAGACAATTCTGAGATACCACTACTCATCCGTCAGATTGGCTAAGATGACAGGAAAAAATAATGATGAATGTTGCTGGGGATGTGGGGAAAATGGGAGTTGGTGGAGTTGTGAATGAATCCAACCATTCTGGAGAGCAATCTGGAATTATGCCCAAAAAGTTATCAAACTGTGTATACCCTTTGATCCAGCAGTGCTACTACTGGGATTATATCCCAAAGAAATACTAAAGAAGGAAAAGGGAGCTGTATTTCCCAAAATGTTTGTGGCAGCCTTTTTGGAGTGGCTAGATACTGGAAAATGAATGCATGCCCATCAATTGGAGAATGGTTGGGTAAATTATGGTCTATGAATGTTATGGAATATTATAGTTCTGTAAGAAATGACCAACAGGATGAATACAGAGAGGCTTGGAGAGACTTACATGCACTGATGCTGAGTGAAATGAGCAGAACTAGGAGATCATTATACACTTCAACAACAATACTGTATGAGGATGTATTCTGATGGAAGTGGATATTTTCAACAAAGAGAAGATCTAATTCAGATCCAATTGATCAATGATGGACAGAATCAGCTACAGCCAGAGAAAGAACACTGGGAAATGAGTGTAAACTGTTTGCATTTTTGTTTTTCTTCCCAGGTTATTTTTACCTTCTGAATCCAATTCTTCCTGTACAACAAAAATATTTGGTTCTGCATACATATATTGTATCTAGGATATAGTATAATATATTTAACTTATGTGGGAATGCCTGCCATCTAGGGGAGGGGTGGAGGGAAGGAGGGGAAAAGTGAATGCAAGGGATAATGTTGTAAAAAATTACCCATGCATAAGTACTGTTAAAAAATTTTATAATTATAAAATTAATAAAAAAGGATTTCTCTTAATACATGCATGAATACTAATATATAACTTTTTATCTGTTAAATTGAAATATATCACTTCTTCCTAATGTCCAGGACTTGAATTATATATTCTTAAGTACTATAGGATTGAAAACTGACCAGGGCTTTTGATTATCTTCAATCCTCTCATTCTACAGATAATGAAATGAGGCCCAGAAGGGGAAGTATCTCAAAAAGAAACACTACAACTTGTAAAAGTGATCTTCCTGGGGCAGCTAGACGGCGCAGTGGATAGAGCACCAGCCTTGATTTCAGGAGGACCCGAGTTCAACTCTGATCTCAGACACTTAACACTTCCTAGTTGTGTGACCCTGGGCAAGTCACTTAACCCCAGCCTCAGGGAAAAAAAAAAAAAGTGATCTTCCTGATTAGTTTAGTTGCTGTTTAGTAATTTCAGTCATGCCTGACTCTTGGTAAGTGTATTTGGGGTTTTCCTGGCAAGGATACTAAATGGTTTATCATTTCCTTCTACAATTTATTTTGCAGATGAAGAACTGAGGCAAATGAAATTAAAATTATACAGCTAGTTATTAACCAACTCCCAGGAAAAAATCCCCAGGACCAGATGGATTTACATGTGAATTCTACCAAACATTTAAAGAACAATTAGTCCCGATGTTATATAAACTATTTGAAAAAATAGGGGATGAAGGAGTCCTACCAAACTCCTTTTATGACACAGATATGGTACTGATACCTAAACCAGGTAGATTGAACACTGAGAAAGAAAATTATAGACCAATTTCCTTAATGAATATTGATGCTAAAATTTTAAATAAGATATTAGCAAAAAAGAATTCAGAAAATCATCCCAAGGAGAATACAAGTAGGATTTATACCAGGAATGCAGGGCTGGTTTAATATTAGGAAAACTATTAGCATAATTGACCATATTAATAATCAAAATAATAAAAACCATATGATCATCTCAATAGATGCAGAAAAAGCATTTGATAAAATCCAACATTCATTCCTACTAAAAACTCTTGAGAGTATAGGAATAAATGGACTATTCCTTAGAATAATCAGGAGCATATATTTACAACCATCAGTAACCATAATATGCAACAGAAATAAACTGGAACCTTTCCCAGTAAGATCAGGAATGAAACAAGGTTGCCCACTATCACCATTACTATGCAATATAGTACTAGAAACACTAGCCTCAGCAATAAGAGCCGAGAAAGAGATTCAAGGAATTAGAGTAGGAAATGAGGAAATCAAACTATCACTCTTTGCAGATGACATGATGGTATACTTAGAGAACCCCAAAGACTCTGCTAAAAAGCTATTAGAAATAATTCAGAATTTTAGCAAAGTTGCAGGATACAAAATAAATCTACATAAATTCTCAGCATTTTTATATATCACCAACAAAATGCAACAGTAAGAGATACAAAGAGAAATTCCATTCCAAACAAATGTTGAGAGTATAAAATATTTGGGAATCCATCTACCAAAGAATAGTCAGGAATTATATGAGCAAAATTATGAAACATTGCCACAAAAATAAAGTCAGATTTCAATAACTGGAAAGTCATTCAGTGCTCTTGGATAGGCCGAGCGAATATAATAAAGATGACAATACTCCCCAAACTAATCTATTTATTTAGTGCTATACCAATCAGACTCCCAAGGAACTATTTTAATGAGCTAGAAAAAATAACAACAAAATTCATATGGAAGAATAAAAGGTCGAGAATTGCAAGGGAAGTAATGAAAAAAAAAAAGTCAGATGAAGGTGGTCTAGGTGTACCTGATCTAAAGCTATATTATATAGCAGCAGTCACCAAAACCATTTGGTATTGGCTAAGAAATAGACCAGTCATCAGTGGAACAGATTATGTACAAAGCACAAAAAAAGGGTATATCTATAGCAATCTAGTCTTTGACAAACCCAAAGATACGAACATTAGGGATAAAAATTCATTATTTGAAAGAAACTTGGGAAAACTGGAAATTAGTATGGCAGAAATTAGATATGGATCCACACTTAACACCATATACCAAGATAAGATCAAAATGGGTCCATGATTTAGGCATAATTAATGAGATCATAAATAGATTAGAGGAACAGAGACTAATCTACCTCTCAGACCTGTGGAGGAGGAAGGAATTTATGACCAGAGGAGAACTGGAGGTCATTATTGATCACAAAATAGGAGATTTTGATTACATCAAACTAAAAAGTTTCTGTACAAACAATACTAATGCAAACAAGATTAGAAGGGAAGTAACAAATTGGGAAAATATTTTTAAAGTTAAAGGTTCTGATAAAGGTCTCATTTCCAAAATATATAGAGAACTGACCCTAATATATAAGAAATCAAACCATTCTCCAATTGATAAATGGTCAAAGTATATGAATAGACAATTGTCAGATAATGAAATTGAAACTATATCCACTCATATGAAATAGTGTTCCAAATCACTACTGAAAAGAGAAATGCAAATTAAAACAACTCTGAGATACCACTACACACCTGTCAGATTGGCTCAGATGACAGGAACAAATAATGATGAATGTTGGAGGGGATGTGGGAAAACTGGGACCTAATACATTATTGGTGGAGTTGTGAAGGAATCCAACCATTCTGGAGAGCAATTTGGAACTATGCCCAAAAAGTTATCAAATTGTTCATACCCTTTGATCCAGCATTGCTTCTATTGGGCTTATATCCCAAAGAAATACTGAGGAGGGGAAAGGGACCTATATGTGCCAAAATGTTAGTGGCAGCTCTTTTTGTAGTGGCTAGAAACTGGAAGATGAATGGATGTCCATCAATTGGAGAATGGTTGGGTAAATTATGGTACATGAAAGTTATGGAATATTATTGTTCTGTAAGAAATGACCAGCAGGAGGAATACAGATAGGCTTGGAGAGACTTACATCCACTGATGCTGAGTGAAATGAACAGAACCAGAAGATCACTGTACACTTCAATGTTGTACGAAGATGTATTCTGATGGAAGGGGATATCTTCAACATAAAGAAGATCCAACTCACTTCCAGTTGATCAATGATGGACAGAAATAACTACACCCAGAGAAGGAACACTGGGAAGTGAATGTAAATTGTTAGCACTACTGTCTATCTACCCAGGTTACTTACACCTTCGGAATCTAATACTTAATGTACAACAAGAAAGTGGGATTTACACACATATATTGTATCTAGGTTATATTGTAACAAATGTAAAATGTATGGGATTGCCTGTCATCTAGGGGAGAGAGTAGAGAGAGGGAGGGGATAATTTGGAAAAATGAATACAAGGGATAATGTTATTAAAAAAATTACTCATGCATATATACTGTCAAAAAAAAGTCGGGTTTTACCTTTTAAATTTAATCTGTATCTTTTAAAAACAAACTATACATGAAAATTCACAATTTCATATAAAATTCTTATTGCTTTGCTTAAAAAAAAAAGATTATACAGTTAGTGTCTGATGCTGAATTTGAACTCAGGAAGACAAAATTCATCTCAGTTTCGGTGTTAAAGGGAAATTATCTTTTTTCCTGGCCTCCATTTCCTCACCTTTAATATGAAGGAATTGAACCAGATGAATTCTCAAATCCTATAAAGCTCTTCAACTTAGAATCTTATAATTTTATTTTTTCTTCCTCTTCAAGTTCTGTCCAGGACCTTCTCATTTATAGTTCCTTTATTTTCTTCCCCTTTTTACAGCTTCCTGTAGAGCTTAAACTGCTTGAGGACAAGGATTGTATGTATATTTGAATTTGTATTCACAACACTTTGCACAGTGCTTGGCCCATACTTGGCTGATTAAATTGATTCTCTCTCTGCCGTGGATGATTGATAGTGCCCATTCATAAAGTACTAACTCTTCTAGGAGTATTTGCTTTTTTAATAGATCATTGGTTAAAAGGAGTGAGTTATTGATGTTAATGATAAAATTTTAGAAATCTTTTATAAGGAAAATGATCTTCAATATTGTCTTTCAAAGCATCCAAGATAGATGTCTATCCACTCCAGAGATTTCAAATATTCAGCTTGCATGCTGCCCACAACAAAACAGACTATGATCTGCATCAAGTTTTAATGTAATTGAGAAATTTAAGAAAACAAATAAGAATCCAATATAACATCACATTTTAAAACTAAGCTAAAATAAACTGGAAACTGGGTAGATGGATGCCCATCAATTAGAGAATGGCTAAACAAGTTATGATGTGTGAATATTATGGAATATTATTATTCTATAAGAAATGATCAGCAGGAGGATTTCAGAGAGGCCTGGGGATACTTACATGAACTGATGTTAAGTGAAATGAGCAGAACCAGGAGATCATTATATAAGGCAACAGCAAGATTATACAACAATCAATTCTGATGGATGTGGCTCTTGTCAACAAAGAAGTGATTCAGGCCAGTTCCAATGGTCCTGTGATGAAGAAAGTCATCTGCACCCAGAAAGAGGACTGTGCGGACTGAATGAGGACCACAAAATAATATTTTTACTATTTTTATTGTTGTTTGCTTGCATTTTGTTTTCTTTCTCATGTCTTTTTTTTCCTTTTTGGATCTGATTTTTCTTGAGCAGCATCATATTTGTGGAGATATGTATAGAGGAATTACACATATTTAACATATATCGGATCACTTGCTGACTGGGAAGAAGGAAAGGGAGGAAAAAATTAGAACACAGAGTTTTGTAAGGGTGAAAAATAAAAAAAAATTATCCATATATATATACTTTGAAAATAAAAAGCTATAATTAAAAATAATCATTTTAATGCTTATCAATATTCTAAATGCTTTAAACTATTAATAAATAGAGAAATACAAATTTAAAAAACTAAGCCAATATGCAACCTGCAAAAATCCCTATGTATGGCCCCAATTTCTAATTGAGTTTGACACAATTAGTCAACTCCATATTATGGAATGGGGTTAGTTTCAATCACTTCACACACACACACACAAACACACACACACACACACACACACACACACACACACACACACACATTCACCAAAGTTTATCAATTGGATCTTATACTCTTCCATATCAAGAAAGGCTATATCTTCCCCTCTTGGTTTTACAAGTGCTCCTTAAAGGTGGTGGTGATGGCTGTTTGTCTTTCATTCAAGGATGACCATGACATCAGGGAGGTGATGCCATAACATGCAAAGGAATTGGATTTCATTAAAAGTGGGTTGTGCAAAGTCACCAGGCTCTGGTCACCACCTCTGCTCTAGAACCATGTGAGTTCAATGGTCAGATATAAATCAGGATGACTGGAAATGGCACTGGATGCAATGGAGACCTTGACTTTTTATGCTAAAATTTTTAATAGACCTCAATTTGACTAACCCATAGAGGTGGTACATTCATGGATGACAGCAAGATCAAATGCCTTCATGAACAAATATAGCAAATAGTAGGTAAATACACTTATTCACATTGATAGCAAAACATAAATCAGAGAATACAGATGCATGAGAATATGTGCCAAACAATATAGAGTGAATGAGCTCTCCCATTGTAAGTTAAATCAGCTCAATCAAGAGAGAATCACAGCTCTAATCCAAGGGAAAATTCCTTGAAGTCTATTGTAATAAGACAAGGATAGAGACATGATGGAGGTTCTGCCTTCTCTACATGCTGGCTTCTTTCCAGTGTCTCTCTCCCTTCAGAGATCTAAAGAACATCTGCTTCAACATGTCTTTTCTCTCAGAGCTGGAAGCCAGAATACCAGTATGTCTCTTCTTTTCTAAACTCTCACAACTCTGCCCTTTATGCAGACATAGAGCATTGAGGATTCAGTCTCCTCCAATGAGGAGAGTCCTATGCAAATGAACTTTGAGCCACAGGTTGCATATAAAGAGGGAGAAAATGCAATCAAAATCAATTTAGTAATCCAAGATAACATTTACTCCCAACTTCTTAGCCATTTCTAAAACACTCCACTTGTACTCTAAATATTCTCCTCGTTTCTCTTCATCTGGAACTTGGACTCTTTCCCTGAAATCTCAGATTTTGATAGGAAAATTTTTCATGTTTTCTTGTCAGGAACCAGATCTCTAGACCTCTTCTCAATCATTTGAAAACCATGGTACCATTATTCTTCTCACTTTCCCATTTCTAGCTCCCCTTTATTTCCTGCCTCTCCCTATATCCCCATTAGAATATCAACTTCTATAGGATAGGAATTGTATCTTTGACACCACATCGCTGGAAACATAATAAATGTATTAGTGCTTTTTGTTACTAATTTAACTATTTAACTAATAGAAAAGCTAAGGTAGCCTTAAGGAACTTGTCTCAATAGAAAAGTTAAGCTTATTTTATATTATTTTTATCCCTATTGCTAGCTGCTAGCTGCATAATTTACATGTTTACACAATTTATATGTGTATCTATTCAGAGAAAGGGAAGGTGAAATATTAAATGGGAGACTCATCAAAATTGATCGTTTTTGTCACTGAGTTTTTTTGCTCACAGATGCATACCAATTAAAGATATCATTCAGGTTCTAGTCAGTATGGAGTTGGCTTTATCTGAGCTGTTTTCTCATTTCTAATCTTGTTGTTAAAGTAAGTTATACATATAGCATCCCAATATGGCCCTTAATAAAAATTGATCATCCCATTTCACTATTGATTCTTATTGCTTTTTCAGGATCCCTAATGAGACATTCTTCAAGCACAAATAGAGGAGTGTGTGAGTGGAGACATAAATGATTGCAGATGATTGCAGTAGATGATTTTTGACACTCCCCAAAGCACAGAAAAGGCAATGATCTTTCCCATTCCCACTAAGAAAAAATCACCCCAATATAAGTCCTGAAAGCTAGTTAAGAAGAGTTAAGATTTGTGTAAGGATGTTTTAGATCATGTTCTGAAAACAAAGTATTTTACATTACATATACTGATAAATTCTAATTTAGAACTTTTATTGTTTCAATTTTTTGCTGATTTTATTACTCTCCATAAAAGAAAAAAAAATCAAACATTTTTATGTATTTCTTTTATTTGCTTACCAAAACCAGTTCATTAAAAGATGGAAGTGATCAAGGAATAATAGTTTCCAAGACTATATTCCTCAGAAATAATGAAGTGTTAGCAGCACCAACAGAAGACTATGATTATTGAGAAATCTTCTAAAGGATAGGAGATTTCAGCAACAAAGATAGTAGAACTGGGGAAGGAAAAAGTGCAGAAGGAGGCAAAAAGTAGAGGGTGTGGAGATTAAAAGGAAATAATATAATGATGAGCAGCCATGGCATCCTTAGACTCCAAACTCCTAGAACAAGCTTGATGACCTTGAAAGTAAGCAGAGAGATTTCAGCAGTCCCAGGCTAAACAAGAGATTTCCATGAGGGACAAGGCAAGATTTTGAACACTAGGCCATGAGCTATAAAGTGAATGTCTTTCTTACCTTTGAATAATATGCTCAGAGGAATAGTGAGGATTAAGAAGAAACTCAGAAATTCAATTTCCTCAAAGTCTACAAGAATTTGTACAACTCTATCTTCTATCTTATCCTTCATCTATTTGTTGAATCTTCTTTTTTAACAAGACATGTGATTCCATCGATGCAGGGAGTTCCTAGTAAGACACTTTCTTTATCATTTTAGATCTGGGTATTTGTGAAAGACTAAATGATTCATAAGGGTCATGAACATGGAGGAAGAAGGTGGTTCTACATTTTGATTGGCTTTAGTATTCACCATTGTTTTATACCTTTATTAAATGTTTTTGCAATTTAATTTGTGGCTAGCTAGAGAAAGTATTATATTAATGGAAATACGGATCATGATTTACAAAATGGATTACTGAAAACATCCCATAGCAAACACAGGAAAACCCAAGTGACAGTTCACAGAGATTTCATGGATTCCATAGCACTATTACATATGTAAAAATTAATGGATTCAACAACTTAGGAGATCTCATCCTCTCCCTACAAGCATTCTTATTTAATCTATTTGGTTATAGGATTTTTCTATAAAATGATCAAATCTTCAGCCATCTGTCTTTTTTTATTTATGAACAAAAAACATTTCCATAACAGAATAATAGCAAAACTGATTGCACATGAAACTGCAAATCTACTATCTATAACTTGCTATTCCTTTTAAATATATAGCAAATTTTCATGTAAATTTCTTTTTTTTCTCTCTCCCACCCATTTTAGATAGCCACCATTAGATACAAATAGATATAGATATAAAATTATAGCTGTGACCATAGAGAAAAAAGGGTATGTCATTTCATGATCTCAGTAAGAATTCTGAAACTAGATTTCTGTAGGTATATCTATACACACATATATGTATGTATGTATGCATATAAATATATATATATATACAAATGTATATATATACATGTATTCATTTAATTATAGTAATGCTATATGAATGGTTGGACTGCCTTATATGATATTCATATAAAGATTTAGATGTAATAATTTAATTCAACAAACATTAATTAAGCACCTATTCTGTACAAATCCCTATTCTAGGAAAAGAAGGGAAATAAATTTTGATGAGACACTGTCCCAAGCTCTCATGCAAATTACAGTGAAATGATAATTATAACATAACTACAAAGAATAATGACCAAAAAAGTTATGCTATAAATATGTAAGATGGGTACAAATAAAGTGTGATGTGGGAACTGCAGAAGAAACTCATATGTCATCAGGTCATAAAGGAAAGCTTTATAAAGAAGGTGATGTATGAGTTCCTCCTTAAAGGTGAATAAGAATAAAAAGCAATGTAATATTAGTTAGCTTTAGAATCATGAACCTCTGGCACATTTTTTGTGTGTGTGACCTTTATAAATCACTTAATCTTTCACACATACCCCAATCTGAAATGATTAGAATTCCCACTAAGAATTCGCTGCATTGATGTTTTGTTAAAAGAAAAGAAGATTCAACAAGTAGATGAGGAATAGGACTGGAACACAAGTTATACAATATTTTTGAAGGTCTTTAAAGCTAGACTATGAAATTTAAGTTTTGCTTAATAAGAACCACTGAGGAGTTGACTGAGGCACAATATACCCATTAGGAAAATAAGACCGACAACAACATGAAAGACGAAGTGGAGGGAAAGAGAATAGAGGAAGGAATAAATATAGTGCCTGGCATGTAGTAGGCTCTTAATGAATGTTTATGAATTGATTGAGTATTTATAGTGTGATAGATTATACCTGGGTAGTGTTAGAAGAGCAAGGAAAAAATAAATCCAAGAGATAGATAGGATTAACCCATAGGCATACATAGAGCAAGGACTGGGTATGAATCTATTATGCATGTCTATGATGTAGCTACTCATTGACCATAAATATGAGGAGGATGAAAAAGTGAAAGATTTCCAAATTTGGAAAGTTGAAGGATGATAGTACTTCTGATTGGAAAAGTAAAGTAACAGGTTTGATGGGGATGGAGTGGGATATCTGGTTATAAATGATTGTCCTATATATAATTTCAGTTGTGAGTCTGGAGCTCAATTGAGAAATAATGGTCATATATATCAATTTAGAAGCCTATTACATAAACATGAGTTGGAACCATGGGCATTTATGAAATTGGCAAGGAAAAGTATAAGTATAGATTATAGCAAAATAGGAGAATCATATCAAGAGCAGAACATGGAGAATATATTAAGAAATGAGGAAGAGTATGAAGAATAGGAAACAGAAATATGGACAATTTGATCAGAGAGAGTATGAAAAGAAGGAAAGTATGATATCTCCAAAACCCAGGGAAGAAATAAGATATAGAGAGGGCTATTCACAAAATGTGATAGAGAGATCTAGAATGATGGACCATAGAATATTTGGAAATTTGATGGTTACTGATGATTTCTGAAAGACCAGTTTCTATAGACTGTTGAGAAAAGTAGTGAGATTACAAAAGGTTGGAGAGAGAATAACTAATAAGGAGTAAATTATTTTCTCATGAAGTTCATCCTTGAAAGGAATGGGAGGCTACTGGGTCTGTATCCTAAAGAGATCATAAAAAACAGAAATAACTCACATGTGCAAAAATGCTTGTAGCAGTCCTCTGTAGTGACAAGGAACTAGAAACTGAATGGATATCCATCAGTTGGGAAATGTTATGGAATATTCTTGTTCTATAAGAAAGATCAGCAAGATGATCTCAGAAAGACCTGGAGAGACTTACATGAACTGATGATAAGTAAAGTGAGTAGAATGAAGAGAACATTGTACAGAGCAACAAGAGGATTATATGATGATCTGATAGATGTGGCTCTTTTCAGCAATGAGGTAATTCAGGCCAATTCCAATAGAATTGTGATGGAAACAGCCAACTGTATCCAGAAAGAGGACTATGGGGAGTAAGTGTTGATCACATCACAGTGTTTTTACCTTTTTGTTGTTGTTTCCTTGCTTTTTTCTCATTTTTTCCCTTTTTGATCTGATTTTTCTTTTGCAACATGATAAATGTGGAAATATGTGTAGAAAAACTGCACATGTTTAACATATGTTGGATTACTTGTTATCTAGGGGAAGGAGGGGGAAACGGAGGGAGAAAAGTTTGGAAGCTTTGTGTTGTGAAGGAAGGAAGGAAGGAAGGAAGGAAGGAAGGAAGGAAGGAAGGAAGGAAGGAAGGAAGGAAGGAAGGAAGGAAGGAAGGAAAGAAGGAAGGAAGGAAGGAAGGAAGGAAGGAAGGAAGGAAGGAAGGAAGGAAGGAAGGAAGGAAGGAAGGAAGGAAAGAAGGAAGGAAAGAAGGAAGGAAGGAAGGAAGGAAGGAAGGAAGGAAGGAAGGAAGGAAAGAAGGAAGGAAAGAAGGAAGGAAGGAAGGAAGGAAGGAAGGAAGGAAGGAAGGAAGGAAGGAAGGAAGGAAGGAAGGAAGGAAGGAAGGAAGGAAGGAAGGAAGGAAGGAAGGAAGGAAAGAAGGAAGGAAGGAAGGAAGGAAGGAAGGAAGGAAGGAAGGAAGGAAGGAAGGAAGGAAGGAAGGAAGGAAGGAAGGAGGGAGGGAGGAAAGAAGGAAGGAGGGAAAGAAGGAGGGAAGGAAGGAAGGGGGGAAGGAAGGAGGGAGGGAAAGGAAGGAAGGAAGGAGGGAGGGAAAGGAAGGAAGGAAGGAGGGAGGGAAAGGAAGGAAGGAAGGAGGGAGGGAAAGGAAGGAAGGAAGGAGGGAGGGAAAGGAAGGAAAGAAGGAGAAAGGGAGGAAAGGAAGGAGGGAGGGAGGGAAAGAGGGAAGGAGGGAAGGAAGGGAAGTACTATAAATGCAATATGTGAAAAATTTAACCAGTATCTAGGTTTTCCATGTACACTATGCCAAATATTGAGATATGTGCAAAGTCCACTTAGTTGAACATAACTTTCATGGTATATGCACTGAACATCTTGATGGCAGACTAATTTCCCTACTGGTTCTTAGTCTCTAGTTCATATTCATCTTCTGAAACTACAAAACATAAATCATTAATGAAATAAGGTCTGTCATCAGTAGGTGTGGGGGAAAGATATGTGACACTAGTAGCATCATTGCATAGATACACTATAGAATGCTGAGTCCACTGAACTTTCAGCTCAGGCAGTAGGGGCTCTCGAAGTTGGTAAAGTATAAGTCCAGATTTTTTTAATCTTGCCAAAGCTAACACCACCTTCAAGTACTTTCCTTTATTTTTCACTCTCAGTTTTTTTTTAATTCATTTTTCCAAATTATCCCCTCCCTCCCTCCACTCCCTCCCCCAAATGGCAGGTAATCCCATACATTTTACATGTGTTACAATATAACCTATATACAATATATGTGTGTAAATACCATTTTCTTGTTGCACATTAAGTATTAGATTCCGAAGGTATAAGTAACCTAGGTAGATAGACAGTAGTGCTAACAATTTACATTCGCTTCCCAGTGTTCCTTCTCTGGGTATAGTTATTTCTGTCCATCATTGATCAACTGGAAGTGAGTTGGATCTTCTTTATGTTGAAGATTTCCACTTCCATCAGAATACATCCTCATACAGTATTGTTGTTGAAGTGTATAGTGATCTTCTGGTTCTGCTCATTTCACTCAGCAACAGTTTGATTTAAGTCTCTCCCACCCTCTCTGTATTCCTCCTGTTGGTCATTTCTTACAGAGCAATAATATTCCATAACCTTCATATACCACAATTTACCCAACCATTCTCCAATTGATGGACATCCATTCAACTTCCAGTTTCTAGCTACAACAAAAAGAGCTGCCACAAACATTTTGGCATATACAGGTCCCTTTCCATTCTTTAGTATTTCTTTGGGATATAATCCCAATAACAGCAATGCTGGGTCAAAGGGTATGCACAGTTTGACAACTTTTTGGGCATAGTTCCAAATTGCTCTCCAGAATGGCTGGATTCTTTCACAACTCCACCAGCAATGTATTAGTGTCCCAGTTTTCCCACATCCCCTCCAACATTCATCATTATTTGTTCCTGTCATCTTAGCCAATCTGACAGGTGTGTAGTGGTATCTCAGAGTTGTCTTAATTTGCATTTCTCTGATCAGTAGTGATTTGGAACAATCTTTCATATGAGTGGAAATAGTTTCAATTTCATCATCTGAGAATTGTCTGTTCATATCCTTTGACCATTTATCAATTGGAGAATGGTTTGGTTTCCTATAAATCAGGGTCAGTTCTCTATATATTTTGGAAATGAAACCTTTGTCAGAACCTTTCCTTTTAAAAATATTTTCCCAATTTGTTACTTCCCTTCTAATCTTGTTTGAATTAGTATTGTTTGTACAGAAACTTTTTAGTTTGATGTAATCAAAATCTTCTATTTTGTGATCAATAATGATCTCTAGTTCTCCTCTGGTCATAAATTCCTTCCTCCTCCACAGGTCTGAGAGGTAGACTATTCTCTGTTCCTCTAATCTATTTATGATCTCATTCTTTATGCCTAAGTCATGGACCCATTTTGATCTTATCACTCTCAGTTTTATTGATGTTTTTGTTTATACATCATATTCATTTATAACCCCCACTTGATGAGTTACATAAAACTAATGAAAGTGACTTCATCTAAAGATGTATGTAACATTTCGTATACATAAGATCCCCAAATTCTCTTTTTTTTTTTTTGGCTGAGGCAATTGGGGTTAAGTAACTTGCCTAGGGTCACACAGCCAAGAAGTGTTAACTGTATGAATGTATGAGGCCAGATTTGAAATCAGGTCCTCCTGACTTCGGTTGGTGCAACTTTTCTGGGTTTTTTGTTTGTTTGTTTGTTTGTTTTAATTAACAAGAATCTATTTTCTCTTCTTCCTATGTCCCAAATCATTGAAAAGGAAAAGCAAAAAAAGCAAATGAAACAAATATGCATAGTCAAGCAAAATACATTCCCTATGGCTATATTATATGTATATATATATATATATATATGTATATATATATATATGTGTGTGTGTGTGTGTGTGTGTGTATAATATGTACATAGAGCCATATATATATATATATATATATATATATATATACAGAGAGAGAGAGAGAGAGAGAGAGAGAGAGAGAGAGAGAGAGAGAGAGAGAGAAATAATGGATTTAGTGGAATGAGACAAGTAAATACACTTTATACATATATATATATATGCATATATATATATGTATAAAGTGTATTTACTTGTCTCATTCCACTAAATCCATTATTTCTCTATAATGACTAAAATGGTTACCACATTGATCAAAGTTCTTATGGTAGGGTAGAAATCACCCTAAACAATGATTTCTAGAGGGGAATAAATATACAGAGAAATTTTTCTTCCAAAAAAATCTTATTGCCTCACTATAGAAGCTTCCTGGGTTCCTTTCTGGACACAATTGTCTATGAATGTCCATAATTAGCTAAGCTATTATCAAATAAGTTAAAGTATTTAAATCACTTGCAAATCTTAAAACAATTTTATATATACATGTTATTTTTAAAAAATATTCTTAGAGTAAAATTGTCTGTCACTACTAGGATACTATCTATGTTGTCCCTATCTTCTTCTAGAGACTGTGTCAGTACTCATAAGTTCCAGAGGTGTCCTGGTGCTTATACTCTAAAAACATGCATTGGTAGCACAATCCTTTGAACATATCAATAAATTATCACATATCTTATAGATATCCATTTCCATTTTGTGCCAGTTAAACATATTTTTCACTAGCTCAGTATTTCCTGTTCTCCAAATGCACAAAATCTTTTGTGTTGTTTTTATATCCATAAAAAAAAAGATTAATTACAGCCTGGCACAGCACTCCAATGCATAGCTGGATATACTATTGTTTCAAGGACAAGGTGCTCTTTGATAAGTTGAGCTTGAGAACTTGAGGGTCATTTTTTCACATCTTGGTTTGCTTTATTTCCCAGAGCTCTCCATCACGTATTTGTTTCTACAATCACTGAGTAAGCAAAACTAAGGCAAAGGAAATTGATTCAATGCCACAAAACCCACAAAACTTATAGGATAATCTCCATAGAAGTCCCAGGTTTTTGGATGTAGTTCCTTTTCCTTCCTGTCACACATCACTTTTTCCTCATCTATCAGTGTCTCCCTACTCTCAGTCTCACACAGCTTCCATGATAGGGAACTGCCTAGAAATTAGTTTTCTCTGACCTATAATGCACACTAAACTTAAAAATTAGCTAGGGCTGCTATATATCTGACAGGTAGCATGCAAATTGGCAATTATTAAAAACAAAAATCAATGGATCACTCTCCAGACTGAAATTAAATTCCATATACAGTCTTAGAACTTCTCAGTAAGGGACCAAAGAACAAAAGGAACAAAAAACAGAACTGTAATTTATGCATATGATTCTTAGTCTCACTTTCAGTGAATTCTCTAATGCAAATGGAAAAGATTTTTGGTGGCCATCACTCTTAATAACAAAATTGCTCCCAACCTTCTAGTGTTAAACACAAAGAAATGTCTTGAATCTAAATAAGCTAACACTTGTTAATGGGAGAATCAAATAAGAAAATAGAAATAAATACAGTAGAAAGTTTTACTTTTATCATCTTCATTGTTTAATTCTTCTCATTTTGTTCAATGGAGTCCCTGTCCTGGAACATGTCAATAACAAACCATCATTCTTTTATTTTCAAGGAGTTACTGCATAGATGCATCTTTTTTATAGAAAAGTTGAATTTCATAATAGAATGAAAATATTGGAATGTAGATTCTCTAGGCTTATTGAAAACATCCTTGGTACAAATTCTAGTAACAGAGAAGATGATGAAAATAAAGTAGAGCTCATCATGTTCCCCTATGATTTAGTTTATTTCTTTTTTAATCAATAAGCATCTGTTGCTCTCTCCCACCTCTTCCCCATCTATTGAAAAAAATTTAAAAGAGAAAAATAAAACTTTTGTAACAAATATGCATAACTAAACAAAACAGATTTCCACATTGGCTGTGTCAAAAAAAAAAAAAGCATATGTCTTCTTTTGGTTTTGGTTACATTAAAAAAAATCTAATGCAGTCTAACTACCATCATTCTTGACCATTGCTTGTGGAAGTTATGTCTACTTATTCCAAAAATATCTCTAAAGGTTTTTTAATCTCTTTATCATATACAATGAAAATGTCTATCAATATACTTCTTCCTTTTTGTCAAGTATTAATATTTCTATAGCTTTCATAGAATGAGTAGTCCTATGTTTTAGTAATATCATCTAGATCAATATATTTTTATCACTCTGTAGATTATAGATTATGAGGATTTGATAGGGAGACAGTTAATTAAAATGTTATTGTTAAGTTTATATATATATATATATATATAAAGTGTGTGTGCGTGTGTGTGTGTGTGTGTGTGTGTGTGTGTGTGTGTGTGTGTGTGTGTGTGTGATAATCAGATAATTGTAGAGAAGAGTTAGGACTGTGATAATAGTCTTTTTCCAATACAGTTTATTGATTATTTTGTCAAGGATATTTTGAGGTTTTAATAGAAATTTTGCTGTCTGTTAGTTCATGAAGGTAAAAAACTTGTAATCTATAATTCTAACTACAAGGTCATATCTTTCTAGTTATTTTGTAGGTGTTAAATTTTTACAGACAGCAATAGTATTACACAAATTCTCCTATTTTTTGCATAATTTGCATTGATCAATAAACCCAGGCTCTTCAGGGATAAAACTTCTATAATTTCTGGAACTGATCCTGAATTGCCATCATAAATGTCTTTGCTTTCATAAACAAATTCATATGTCTCAATTATGTATTTAATGCACATTTGCTCTTTTATTCATGACTGAGTTCTTGTGGATGTCACCAATGGAGGATCTTCTGATTTCACTTCTGATCTATATTTTTCCACTGAATACAGATGGCCCTGGAGGAGAAAGTGAGACTGATGACTTTGCACAGCCTTCTAAGACATTTGTATGTCACAGAATCACCTCACTGGCATCATGGTCCTCTTCAAGAATGAAGGACAAACAACATTTTGTAGGCAACATCTGAAGATAAACAAATTTTGTTTAATTTCAAAAAGTCTAATGATAGCTAAGTGGCACATTGAATAGAGCACTAGCCCTAAAGTCAGGAAGATGTGAGTTCAAATGCAGCCTCAGTTTGTAACTGTGTGATCTTGGGCAAGTCACTTAATCCTGATTGCTTCTCAAAAAAAGGGGGGAAAAAGTCTAATGGTATGTGGCTATTATCGGCCTTTCTTATTGCTTGGTAAAGTGAAGTCTCAATTTGTTCCAAAAATATTTCCATTATAGTTGATTTTAGAAATCTGTCCATCAGGCCTATGCATTAATATTTCTATAGCAGCCTTAGAGTAAGGAGTCCTCTGTTTTATTAATATTGTTTAGGTTTTCACTAGAATACTTTACCAATCTGTTATTATCACTTTTATTTTTGTTATTTTCACTGTTATTTTCTCATTCTTGTCATATTTTGATGACTTTTGGAAATAAAAAGTCACTATGTTGCTATTATGCCTTAATTTTTAATGTTCTATGTGCAATTATATAGTAGCACAAAATAATAGTTTTTTAGTTGAATAAAATTATAAGGATATAAATTCAACCTCAAGAAAGTCAATATAAAACATATTTATTGAAATTTTCACAACAGATAGAAAACATTCCTTCATGATAATTTCAAAATATGTTTATCTCCTCTGCCTAGTTTTTTATTATATGAAAGCTTTTCATTCCATGTATCTTGAAAAGTGACTAGTAGTGACATCTGTTTTTATGAGGTAGGCAATAGAAAAGAGTAAATAGAATACTGGGACTGGAGTCAGGAAGATCTAAATTCAGCTATAGTCTGAGATACTAGCTGTTTGACCTCAGTTTTCTTAATTGTAAAACTGAGATGGCAATAGCACCTATCTTATCAAATTAGATAAAATTAGTAAAAAGCAAACAAAAAAAAAAAAACTTATTACAGTATCTGGAACATAGTAGGCATTTAATAAATGCTTATTCTCTTCCCTATTACAAACATGGTTCTAAATGTTTATAGATAAATATCCTATCTAGGTGATTATGGCTAATAGTTCATTCCATAGTTTTCATTCAGTTCCAATATAACCTATTGGAGAATTTTCCAGGATATTTTTGAAGAATATATTTGTATCCTGAGGAACGGTCACCTATCAGTTCTGGGAAAAAAGACAACATAGTTCTAGCTACTAAGTCATATCTTTGATTGACTCTCTTTAATTTGGAGAATATATACTTAGGAGAAATAATAGTGGATTTAAAGCTAAGGCAGAACCAGAAAATTTTAAACTGTCTCCCTGAAAAAGTCACATCTTAGGTGAATTATTCTTGATTTTTAAAATTGGTGATATATTCTAAGTAAAGAACCTTCCCATGTAGTCAGAAAATATTATATTCTCACCAGATTTTGGTACCAAGTTATATATTTCATGTGTACACATCAGCTATAATTCCAAGTCAAAAGTTTTGTAATGATCAGCAACAATACTAATGTTACTGTGCTTTCAGGTGACTTGTTTATTAACTACTGAATCAATAACAAGTTATTCTTCATACTTAAGGGACTTTTTGGCACACCATTTTTGTTCCTCAGCTAATATTTCTGTCATATATTAAAGATTATTTTAAGAATCTACGCTGTGTATGTTTTGTATAACATATAACTACATAATTAGAAAAGACTATCGATGCATTTTTGGTAATTGAAAACTTATCTTGTCACTTACCTTGACACAATTGTTATGTCAACTATTATATTAGTAATGTATAATATTTCTGCTTTTTGTTCATTTGTTCAATATAATGATGATTAAAATTAATATAACTAATATTTATATAGCATCTATTATGTGCCAGGCACTGTGCTAAATGCTTTATAAAGATGACCATTCTTATTCTTACAACAACCTTGAAAGTGTTATTAGTACCCCCATTTTATTATTGAGGAAAATGAGGCAAACAGAAGTTTAGTACCTTACATATTGATCACACAGTTACTATGGAACTGGATCTTAATTTTAGGTTTTCCTGACTCCAGGCTCAGCACTCTATTCACTGTACCATCTGCCTTCTTTGAAATTTTGGACTTTCTATGATTATAAAGATGACCAGAAATTTTCTACATCCTTCTTCTTTGGGGATTCTCTCTCATCTCTGATTTCTTTATTTCACCATCCTCTGTTACAAAGTTTTTACTGATATTTAATGATTTCTTTGGGGTGTTTGTGTTGTTTTGACTCCCATCACTTTAACCTTTTTTTTTAAATTTTCTGATGCTAATTAAAGGAATCTAGAATTTCTGTTATGTTATTTTCCCCCAATTCCTTTCTTTATGTTGTTGCTTGGCCTTCATTGACTAATATGGCTGTGTCAGCTATATATTAATGTAATCCAAAGATATTCAATAGCTCTCTCTCAAGTCATTTTTGCAATGGTGGTGTTTTATGCCTACTTTTAGGAGTATTCTTTGAGAGTTCCATCTTTCCTTTTGTTGTTTTTGCAGTGGTAATAGCTGTCTTAGTTTCCACTGTATCTAAATCAAGAAATGTTTTTATACTTCAAAATATTATTTTATGTGACAAAGTGGATAGAATAATATCCCTGTAATCAGGAAGGCAGAGTTTAAATTCTTAAATAATATACAGGCTCTTCAAGGATAAAGCTTCTATAATTTCTGAGGTTGGTTACTTGATCCTAAATTGCCATTATACATTTTTATTTACATAAATAAATCCATGTGACTCAGTCCAAACTTTTTTTTTTCACTTCCTCTCCATCACTAAATGCTTGAATTTCTTGGATGCTGAACTTATCGCTCTTTTAAAGAAAGCCTATAGATCAATATCAATTCCTTTAACAAAATCCAACAGGCTTTCTGTTGCCCCCAGTTTAAATGTCTTTTGATTGCCTGATGTGCAGGCTTTGTTCACATTAAGCTCATATTTCAGTTTGATTCATTTGAAATACATTCTCATGTAACAAAATTATCAGAATATAGCATCCTAAGATTTACTTTAATTGAGGTGAAGCTATAGATGCAATAAGTCTATTGCCCTATTTATCTTTAAAATGAGGCAATTAAATAGTTGGACTATATAGCTTCTGAGTCCTTCTTCAACCTATGATCCTATGATCTGGTTGTTTCAACCAACTTCTCAAACTTTGAGTAGCCCTACATTGACAAATAAAGGCACAGAGAAATTGCTTCTAGTTTAGATCATAGATCTGGAATTAGAAGAGACCCAAAGATCATCTAGTCTAAACTCTTTATTTTACAGAGGACACTACAGCTCTGGAAATTTAGATGACTTTCCTCAAGATCAAACAGATATTTAATACCTATTAGTATTAAATATAACCCTGTATTGGCAGGTGAGCTAATGAAAGGGAAGTTTTTTCCCCCCAGATGAAAAGAGCTAAAGCATCATGAGAGGCAGTGATATCTCCAAAAGTATCAGAGATTGAATTTTCTCTGACTCACAAATGCTTGGAAGACTCTCCCTCCTCACTTTTACTTACTGGTTGTCCTAACTTCCTTTAAATTCCAACTAAAATCCCATATTCTGTTCCCTTTTTAATTCTAGTGCCTTCACTCTCTTAATTGTTCTCTATGTATCCCATATGTAACTATGATAGTACATATTTGTTTCTTTGTTGTTTCATTCATTAAATTGTGGGTTTCTTGAGAACAGAGATTTTTTGCCTCCTTTCATGCACCAGGGCTTAGCACAGTACTTGGCAAAAGGTAGGTGCTTAATACATGCTTGTAAATTCTAGTCCTTTCCTTCCATAGCCAATGAACTTTCTTCTGGATTATTGTCAATCAACTATTTAGAGGTAGAAGACAAATTAGAATTTTGGTCTTAGGAGTTTGGTACTGTTTCTGGTTATGCCTAACTCTTTCAGTTTAGCTCTGAAAATCAGAGACACTGACTTACACTCAGGAACCATTACTCAAACAAAAGTTATTATTTTAATTCTGGGGCTGGTTAAGTCATTTGGAGATAGTGAGCTACTTGGGATTTAGAAAACTCAGTAAAATGAATTAATGACTAAAGTCTCAGGAATATTAATATAATGATCAAGAGCCTCTTGGGAACAATTCTTATCCTGGTGGAGTATGAGAATATGGAGTCTCATATACTTTCTGGACTTCATATACTTTTCATTTACTTTGCAGCAAGTCCTAAAAAGGTATTACTCTAGAGACAAGTTTCCTCCCCAAATCAGGGCACAAGTTCATACTTGACAATGTCTCTGCAGGTCAATGAAACATTTGGTTCCTCTAAAAATAACTTCACCCAGTTATTGTGCAACTGAAAGATTTCATTTTTGAAGGAAATGATTAAAAAATGGAAACTCATTTTAATACAACTCATAAAAATGCCTTTATATTTGGGCTAATGATTTGTCCTGTGGTGAATCTTAATTGAATTTAGATATAACAACAACAACAACAATAATGTAGATGATGCTAAAAATTCAATTTGTTTAAGTCAGTAAATTGCTAAATGTGCAGTAAACGATTTTTCATACTGCCTTACTGTGGAATTCCCAGAGTAGCATCTCATTGCTCCATTCAGTGACTTCCACATTAGCAGCTAATGGTGGATGTTCATTTCCTTCTTCTGGTACACTAGAGGCTTGAGCTTCATGTTAAGCATAATTGGATCTATTTTTGTATTGTACTTTTGCAAGGTGACATGAGCTAAAAATGACTTACAAAGTACATGGATGTACTTTCACTAGAATGGATTGCAAAGACTCCATCCATGTGCTGGACAAAATGATGAGTTTCATGCCATTAACAGCCGTTAATGAAACAACTAATGCAATATATTCAAATTAAAATATGAAGTCTTTCTGGTAAATCACAAAGTTATTAACCTTAATGGTCTTGTTTTTAACTATCAAACTCAACTAATTAGTGTCTCAGGTGCCAGCTATATGCCCAGCTTGCACAATGAAATAAATTAAAGCCTATTTTAAACAAAATAATTTTTGAAATTACTAAAAGGATTGCATTTGATGAGATAAGAAAACAGAATTTGTTTAGAATTCTCAATAGGGGAATTGTTTTTCTATGAAAAACTAAGCATAGTGGAACGCATTCCTAAGAATGAGCTACTTATGACTACTCACATTGACACTGGAGCTATTTGTGAAGATTCATATTGACACTGGAGATCACTTTTTGTCACTTGTAATATTACCTCTGCTATTTATCATTTTGATAGAGGATATCTGGGCAATGAAGAATGATGGGTTAAAGAGAAATTAAATCCATTTATGAAAATACTAGTCTACCACAGAAAATCATGAAATTATCCTTGTGGTTAGATTTATTAATAATATTTTCTACTCTTCTTGGTTTCAACTCTCAGGAACAAGATACCCCTTACAGCATAAGGTCACCACTTCTAACCTAATCACCCTGTTAGTAACTCAAGCCTTGACTGATATCAACTCCTTTAATCTCCTCTCCCCTCTGGTTAGAAGACTGTAGGATGGCATATCAAACTCTTCTCAATCAATGCTGCCTCATTAGATCATAATTTTCTTGAGGGCAGGAACTATATATTTAATTCTTTATCAGTGCTTAGCACAGTACCTGACATATACTAGAGGCTTAAGAAATGTTTATATAGTTTGCATTTATCTAGTATTTTCAGATTTGTGAAGCCCTCCACATGTTAACTTGATCCTCACAACAACCTTCAAAGGTAGATATTGATATTATTCCTGTGAAACACCAGTTAGAGCCTCCTAAACCTAAAAATCACCATTATTACCTATAATTAATAGAATCATAAGTTAGTACAGTTGGAAGGAACTTGAATATTGTAGACTGTTAATACATATTTAGAAAATTTTGTATTTGAGAAGTGTTACACCCCTATGGACTACTCTAACCTGGTAGCTCCCCTTTGAGCTACTCTTAATGCCTGTCCGTCGACAGCACAGCTAGGCCACACTCACCCATCTTCGGGCACCAACCCGGATCCCATAGAGACAGACCACCAGAAGGTAGGGGTGAAGCAAAAGACAACTTTATTTTTAGACAGCATATATTTATATCCCCCTGAGGATCTGGGAGGAAGGAGGAGGTCCTCTAGGAACCTGGCATAATGGGATTGGCCCCAGAAGGAGGGAGGCGTGCTAGGGGAGCACTAAGGAGGGAAGTGTGGTACCTGGAGTCAGACACCACCTCTGTGTAGGACTCGCCTGTGCCTCAGAACCTCTCATCCCTCAGGTCCTCCCATATGCCTTGAACTGCTTGCTTCTAGAGGCTTTTTAACCCTTACAGAGAAGATCTAGGCTAACTCCCACATCTTATAGATGAGGATATAGAGATTAAGAAAAAGTATATGACCTTCACAAGGACAAATAGCCAACTAAAGATAGGTCCAAAAACCCAGGATACTTGAACCCACACCAGCGTTGATTTCACTGCATTTGAATTTCTAAAATTGTCCTTTCATTCTTTTAGGTCCTAGAATTTGTTTCATTAAAACAAAAAGATGCTTGACAGGAAAAGTGGTATTGTAGAAATGTTAGACTAGAATCAAGGTTTAGTTCCTGCCTGAAACATTGATTAGTTGTGCTGCTGAGAAGTTAAATTACTTAACTTCTCAAAGCCTCTGTTTCTTCATCTATAAAATGGAGATGATATTGTTTTGGGACTTTTTCTGGCTTTCTGCCATCACTAACCAATAATCCTTAGATGATGCTCTCTTAAAAAAAAATTAAAAGCTATGGTTGTATCATACTTGAATGACAAGACATGCCTTAATTCAGAGCTATGCATCATTATCTCTTAAATCTAGAGGAGAAACTATTAGTTTACTGCAATTAAAATTAGGCATTGGGTATAATCTGCATTTTGATATTCTTCCGTGAGATAGTTACACATTTAAACCTATTTCAAAACACAATGATTTATTCTTAAATACTATTATTCCTTCTTTTCACTTTATAGTTTGAAAGGGAGTGGGGAAGCGTTTAATAATAGTAATAACAGACATTTACATAGCACTTTATTTCCACTGGAATCCTTACAACAGCCTTGTAAAGTAGGTGCTATTACTCCCATTTTACAGATGAGAAAAGTATGGCTCAAAGAATGTAACTGGCCCATCATATTCACACAGTTATTAAGTGTCTAAAGCAGGATTCAAACCAGCATCTTCCTAACTATAATTTTAGTATTCTATGCATATACATTACACTACATTTATTCTTTTTTCCCCTAAAAGAACTTGCAAATGTGAACACTAAATTATAGACAATAATCTTCAGGAAATAGAAGAGAATAGGAGAAATGCCAGAAGACTTAAAATGGCCAAATGTTGCAATTTTTCAAACTGTGGGGAAAGGATAGATTTCAGAAGCTCCAGATCAGTGAGCTTGACATTGTTCACTGGAAAAATTCTACTACAGATTACTAAACAGATGGCTTATGAGCATTTTGAAAAGAAAAAGGTGATAACTAAGAGCCAACTTTGTTTTTAAAAGAACAAATCATGCCAAACTGAACTCATTTCATTTTCAGATCAGATTCTTAGAATGGGATGTCAGTTGAATATTTTAAACACAGTGTATCTGAATTCTGCAAGACTTTTGGCAAAATCCCCTATCATATCATGATAGAAGGATATGGAATGATGAGGTGTTGAATAGAATGGTATCTTTGGAACCCAGAGGGATGGTGGAATTCCACAAAGTACTTAGCCATACTCTGCTTAAAATTTTAAAAACTCAAACTGAGGAAGATATATATGGTTGGATTTTTTTTAATCTGCTGAATGCACAAAGCTGGGAAGGACATATGATAACATAAAATCTATATTACAAATCTATTTAATAACATAATAATGTTTACAAAACATTTATTAAAATTATCTTTTATTTGAAAGACTATAAACTATAAAATATAAACTATATGATATTTGCTTTACTAAACAAATGTTTTATAACTATGGATATTGCAGATATAATACAGCTTTGGAAGAGTTGGACTTTTTCTGACTCAGTGCTAGTGAAAAGTTTGCAATTTTTGTTTATTTCCTTTGGATTTTTTAATTAAAGTGATTAGGAGTGTTGGGTGAGTCTCTTGTGTAAAGATATGGAACATTCAGAGGAAAGTAACTGTAGCTGAAGACTTTAGTAACCATAGCATGTGAGGATTGAAATGTTTAGCTTAAAGAGGAGGAGACATAGTGGGGACATAAAAGCAATCATCACATATTTAGTTCTGCTTGAATCCAAAGGATAGCTCTGTAAGCAGTGTATAAATGTTGCAGAAGGATAAACTAAGGCTTAATATAAAAAGAAACTAACAATTAAAGTTATCCAAAAGTGAAATAGTATCTTTAGAGAATGGTGGATTGTCTATCTTTGGAAATTTCCAAACAAATACTAGTTATTGTTAGATCTGTTGTAGGGCTAGGTGGTGGGGAGGAGAGGAAGAGGGGGAGGATGGGGAGAAGGGAATTCTTATTCAGAAGCAATAACTCTATTTTTTGGATAACTGTTCCCAGAACAAAACATGAGGGAGTAGGAGAACTCACCCAGTAGCAAAACAGATAGCAAGATGTGAGGGTAGAAAGTTGAATGGGGAGTGAAGTATTATCTAGGTCTGAGGTTAGATAAACTCAATAGTCCACATGTTTTTGCACTGGCTAAGAATAAAAGGATAGCATGATCCCAGCATAATAGTATCAAAAATATGTGAACTAAATCATTCATAGTATTAAGATTATTGTAAAATACTCTATTCTTATCATTTAGACATAATTTTGAAATTAACTTTTTAAAAATTTTGAGTTCCAAATTCTTACTCCCCACCCATTGTGAAGGCAAGCGATGTGATATCAATTATACATGTGAAATCATGCAAAACATACTTCCATATTAGACATGTTGCCAAAAAAAGACAGGAAAAAAGTGAAAAATTATTCTTCAATATACATTCAGAGTCTACCAGTTGTTTCCCTGGAGATGGATAGCATTTTTCATCATAATACTTAAGAATTATCTTGTATCACAATATTGATCAAAATAGCCAAGTTATTCACAATTAATCATCATATTACGGTGTACAATGGTCTCCTCGTTCTGTTTAATTCACTTTATGTTAAAGGGCAGGTCAATTCTCCGAGAGCCTCCACAGCTGTGAATCATAGGATTTGAAGGAGTTTCAGGGCAGCCTCTGCTGACACAGGTGTTGCTTGTGGACTGGGAATGAAATAAATTGGAGGCAGAGGGAAGAGGAGACATGTCAGACAATGCAATTGCCTTTCAGTAGAGAAGTCAGAACAGAAACTGCCTCTCAGTCTCTTTGTATTATCCTCTCACATGAGGTGATCTGTTCTGCAGGTCTGGATTGGACCTCCAGCAGCCACTGTCAAGTGGCTCCTGTGTCACAACAACTTTACATCAGTTCATATAAGTTTAGAAATCTTTTTAAAGAAATTTGTATTTTTAATACAATCGTTCAACTTATAGTCTATGTGCTCAGGAGTTCAAATTACAGAAATAATAGTATATTACTAAGGTAAGAATTTCCCTGTAATCCATATGCTAACAATTACTATAAAATCTGTAATGAGAAAAAGTGATGTATAATTATGTATGAATTTCAGTTTTTTAGCTCTTTTATATCCAAAGTCCAACAGGATCTAGTATCTGCTTTGAAATTGCCAGATTTCTACCCCTCCCCCAATAGATTCAAGTAGACAGTGAATCAATAAATGGTATAAATTGAGAGTTCCTCAAACTGTGTAAAAGACATCTATATGTCATAGAATACAACTTCATGATCCTTTTTTTAACCAAAAGAAAATTATTCTTTCTCTGAAAAGAGAAACATCCATTCTCATAACAAGAATTATTATACACTATGTATATATTTTTTGAAAACTTCATTAACAATGAAGGTTATCCTACCAGTTCCATTTCCAGGATGTTTTTCTCTGCTTTTTTCCCCTATTTTCCCCTTCTCATACAACTCCTTTTCTATATCTCTCCCCATCACTTTTCTCTCTTTGACTATCTCTATTTCTCATGTATTTTTCTCTTTCTCTTTGTTTCTCTGTCTCTGTTTCTCTCTGTCTCTGTCTCTCTCTCTTCATATATGTATGTATATTTGTATATGTTTGCATATGTTATTGAATTACTCTTTCATGTCCAATTCTTTGAGACCTCAGAGTGTGGTTTTCTTGGCAAAGATATTGAAGTACTTAGCATATTCCTTTGCCAGGTCATTTTTCATATGAGGAAACTAAGGTCAATGGAATTAAGTGACTAGCCCAGGATCACACAGCTACTAACTGTCAAAGGCCAGATTTGAACTAAGGTCTTCCTTAGCTGATTGATTATATACACATGTGTGTATGTATGTATGTATGTATGTATATATATATATATGTATGTGTGTATATATATATACATATATATATATTAGATAAATTCAAGATTGTTTAATAATTGGAGGGATCAAAAAAGCCAATGCATGTATTCTTGGGTCACAGACAGTATTCATCTCCAACTGCTATCAAGTTAAAATATGGGTAGCAGATAAACAAATGCTTGAGTCATGTATGTACACATGTACCAATATATTACCTATTCAAAGTTTTCACTGAGGAAATTGCTTTGCACACATTGTACATCAATAAAAATTTATGTGAATTTTTTTATTTAAAATTACCTATCATAATAGTCCTAAAATTAGTTTCAAGACCATTTAGATCTGTGGCTATTAAATGTCCATGTCTATAATAACAATATGATATTTTTGACATTGGACCATGTTTACTCCTTACCAATGATCCTAAAAATGCAGGGGAAAAGTAATCATAGCTGAATATATTTGATATGTTGATGAATCTGTGATAATATAGGAACTATCTTAATGGTACAAATGATAACCTATCCATATCTATTCATCACCACATATAGACACAGGAAAAAAGCAGCATGAAATAGTGGATAGAAAGTAAGTCTCAGATTTAGGAAGATCCAAATTCAAATCAAATCTCTGCCAAATGTCTGTGTCTTTTTACAAATCAACTACTATCCCAGTACTGAAAAAGACAGTTGCTTTCACCAATATAGTCATATACATGAAATACAAATATACATAGTTATGTGGGTAATGTATATATGTATATGTGTATATATTATTTGTCCTTGCTGTGACTTTCCTGCAGTCTCAAATAATTTTTATGAATTGTGGGCCTTATGGTACATAATAACTTAGATGAAAAAGACATTGGATTCAATATAGGGAATGAAATAGTTAAAAGTGTTTTTTTTGGGAGGGGGTATTTTTTTTTGTTTGTTTTGTTTTTAAGAAGAGCCACTAAGGTCTTGAGGACAGGATAGCCTGTGATTTTGTTTAAGCCTGGAGCAATTGAGGGAGAAAAAAATAAAAAGCTATTTATTTAGATGTTGGAGGAACTTCAAAACCCATTTTTAAAGGAGAGTGTCTACAGAAAGGAATGGTACAACAGGGAGTGATGATTTTCCCATCCCTCCCAAATCTGTGATGCTAGTCCTTTAATCATAAAAAACTAATAGTTCAAAGACTTCTCCAAAGCTATCCACTTCAATTCATTCCTTATTGGGAATCTCCTCTCCAACATTCCCTAGAAAGGGTTATTGTCTCCAATAGAACACTTATAGATAAAAGGAACATATTTGTCACCTCTTAAAATAATCCATTCCACTTTTGAAATCTCTACCATTTAACAAACTTTTCCTTACATGGATTCAAAAATCTATCCCAATGAAATTTTCTCACAATTCTTCCCTCTGCAACAAGCAAAACAAATCAAATCCACATGACACCCTTTAAAATTACTGAATCAGAATTATCCTGTCCTCTCTAAACCTTATTTACTCCACATTTCCTCCGTCTTCAATTCCACAGCAAGGTTTCAATTTCTCTTATCATCTTAATCTATCTTTCTTTCCTCTGGATCCATCCCTCACTTGTTAAGGAGCTTCTTAAAATATGATAAGCAAGGCAGAATGAAAAACTACCAAAATATATGACCAGAATAAACTATCTAATCTTGATAATGATGGTTCTACAAATCTGTCTCATATTGATCTATGCTATGAGTTTTTCTGTCACAGTTTTGACTTATATTGAATCTGCATTCTACCTTCAAAAATGCAGCAAGAATTTCTCAGCTATTCTGCTTTTAGAAGAGAGCATCTTAAAGCATAACTAAAGTTCCCTTCACTCCTAAATTCTGCCTTGGTGTCAATTTTGTAATCCTCTTATGGAATTAATCCATTTTCTCCTTCTGGTTGGGTGAACTGTAGTATACTCCAACCACAAAAACACTTATGTTTCTTTTTCATTTGGTTTTCACCCAAATATTCTCTGTCATGAATTCTAACCATAACTTGGTAGATTTCCTCCCAAGAATTTAACCTCTTGATAAATAGTGCTACTCCAACACATCCTTGATCTTATTTATTTCCTTTGAAGAAGATAAGCCACATTCAGGCGTGAATCACATTCCCAAATCTTAGTGATAGTTTAGAGATGATGTTAGTCTCTAAGCATGATGACTTTTAGTTTACTTAACACATAGTGAACTATTTTTATCTTTTCCATTTTTATTTTAAAATTTCCTTAATCAGATAAATATATATATGTATATGTATATATATATATATATATATATATATATATATATATATATATATATATATATATATATATATATATTCTTCCTGCCTCTGGTTAAAAGTTCTTCATCCTTGGGAAAAAAACCTATAATTTCAATATCTTACACCCTGGACCATTATCATTTTCTCATTTCTAATGTACTCCTTTCTTTTCTCAAGCAGAGACTGAATTAGATTCAACTAAGTAGGTCATTATAGAGATTCCTTTCATGTATGGTTTGGACAGATGGCTGCTAAGGTTCTTTCCAACTCTCAAATTCTGTTATCCTGCTTCTATAGCTCCTATTTTCATACATAACTAATTATAAAAATACTAACCATTTTCCTAAAGTTTAATTTCTCCTCTTCAAACTTCCTAAATCCTTAGTGTTGCTTTCTGACTTACTTCTTCTAGCATTATTTGGCTTTATAGGAATAGCCAGTTAAGTGAAAAAGAAAAGAGAGATTAGAGATTAACATATCATACATAATTTGGGATAATGAATTATTCCTAATTATAGGTATTTATGAGAAAGGTATGTGGTTCTATTGGACTGGTGGCAAGTTGGGTAGGGCAGAGGATCTTCATATATAGCCTATCTTGGATAGTGGAACAGAGTTTGAGATAATGATACTGGATATTGCTCCATTAGTACTTATTCCTACCACCCTATGACCTTGCCCCAAATTTAATAAAGAAGAATAATAAAGCAGATTTTTATAGATGATTTACATCAGGTTCTTAATTTATAGGTTTTCCTTAGTTCTCCCTAGAATCTGCCATATTTGCTGAAAGAACAAGAACAACAACTATTACTATTTCCATTACTGCTACCACCATCACCACAATAACAATCCATGAAAAACAAAGACTATGAAAAGAAAGTCTACTACTACTGGGCTTATATCCCAAAGAAATACTAAAGAAGAGAAAGGGACTTGTATGTGCCAAAATGTTTGTGGCAACCCTTTTCATAGTGGCTAGAAATTGGGAAATGAATGGATGCCCATCAATTGGAGAATGGTTTGGTAAATTATGGCATATGAATGTTATGGAATATACATACATATTTAACATGTATGGGACTGCCTGCCATATAAGGGAGGGGATGGAGGGAAGTAGGGGAAAATTCAGAACAGAAGTGAGTGCAAGGGATAATGTTGTAAAAAATTACCCATGCATATGTACTGTCAAAAAAAGGTTATAATTATAAAATTAATTTTAAAAAAGAAAGTATAAAAAAGAAAGCCTACTAACTAGAAAAGGAGGTCCAGAGTTTTAAAGAAGAAAATTACTCTTTGAAAATTTGGCAAGGAAAAAAGCCAGTAAAATGAAAAGATTGAGAAATAATAAAACAAAATAACAAAAAATGAAAAAACAGAAGAGAATGAGGCATCTGAAAAAATACAATAGATCTGGAAAACAGATCAAAAAGAGAAAATATAAAAATAATTGGGGTAGTTAAAAGCTATAATCAATAAAAAACCTGGATACAATAATACAAAACATAATTAATGACAATTGTTCTGAAAGTTTAAACCAAAAGGGGAAGGTAGAAATAGAAAAAAATTACTAATTACTACTATCCTACAAGGAAAACATATTGGAACATCATTGCTAAATTTCAAAAACCTCTTATCAAAGATAAAATTTTAAAGTAACAGGAACAACAACAAAAAATTCAAATATGCTGGAGCCACAATTATAATCATAAATGTAACCACTTATCAATAGTTACAATAAAAGACTGCAGGTTTGGAATACTATACATCACAGAACTAGGTTTAAGGCCCAAAATATATCCAACAAAATTAAGCATTATCCTGAACAAAAACAAAAAATGAACATTCAACAAATTATTGATATTTTATTGAAAAAAACCATGAATTTAATAGAAAATTCAGCATATAAGAAGCCAAGACAAATATCGGGTAAACATCAAAGACTAATTCCAAGGGACTCAATAAGAACAAACTCTTATGTTTTATATGCAGGAATGTAAACCATGTCTAAGACTGTCATTAGTAATTAGGCAGTCCAAAAGAAAGATTGGAGTAAAGCTGAGTATGATGATTATAAAAAATAAAACCATTTAGAAAATTATATTACATGAATGAGGTTCAAGATCAAGAATAGACACAGAGGATTTAGATGGGGGAGGAGGGCAGATAGTTCTGAAATCCTTTTCAAATAAGGATGGGTTAAAGAAGTAACTGTGTGTGTGTGTGTGTGTGTGTGTGTGTGTGTGTGTATGTGTCTGTATGTATCTGCAAAGGTATAAAACTACAAAATTTATAAAGAATATGAGAGCAAATAGGATAAGGTAGGGCATAAAAGAATGTATTGATTAACAGGACTGGGATAAAGTGTGGAATGGAATCAAAAGGAAAGGAAAGGATGGGAGGAGAGGATAAGGGAAGAATCCTTATTAGGGGAGGGAAGAAGTAATATGCAAATTAATAGGTAGAAGTAAAGTAGAAATGTTAGCAGGGATAGGAAACAAGAGATATACATAAACACAACAATTATCAAGAGTAGAATTTATTAGAATAGAAAGAAAAAAATAATTATTGATCTCAAAGTCAAAGTTAAAAAAAGATTCAATCAAAAGAGAGAAATCTATATTATGTGTCAGTAGCATTAATATTGTTGTAGACTATTTAAAACAATTACTATAAGGTTAGAATATTGCTATGACATAGGAAATGATGAATTGGCAGATTTTGAAAACTATGAAAAGACTTGAACCTAAGAAGGATGATGTTATCCACCTTCAGAGAAACAGAAGACAAAAAAAAGTGTTCAACAATACATAGATATATACATATGCATAGATAAATGTAATTATATAACTACATATAATATAATTACAGTTATATACACATATTTATTATATATATATATATGTGTATGTATGTGTGTGTGTGTGTACATAAAAGCATCAATGTTAACTGTATCCTGCTCAGAGGCTATTGAGGGGGAAGAAAGGAGGGAAAAGGAATAAAATAAAGAGTACATAGCAGAGAACTAAAGAAAACCTATAAGGAAACAAAGATGGACAATTCTAAATACAATGTATTCTATTATTATATATGCTTTCTTGAAATTAATTGTTATATGTTTTCTATTCTCTCTTATGTTCTGTTGTACATGACTTTTTTCATTTTTTATTTTGTATATAAATTACAAATAAATATATTTTTATAAAATAAAAAATTTAAAATGCAATAATATTTTCATTTCAAATTATGTTTCCCTCTAGGCTTTTATTTCCTAAGTTCTCATCTGGAATCAAAGATTTTATCAATAATATTTTAATATTAAAATACAGTACATATTTGATTTAGTACATGGTATGTATTTATTACATTATATGTGTATGTACATAATATGTATAGATTATATGTGTATATACATAATATATGTGTTTGTATACTTTTACAGACTAGATTTGTCTAGATTTGATACAGAGAACTCTCTTATGAAGAAATTCCATCAACCAAAACTAGGAAAGGAAAATCTTTTACTGCAATTTGCTTATGCACTGAAAGATTAAGTTCTATGTCACTCAAAAGTCCAAATATAAAAGTGAGAAAATGTCTTCTTTTTATTCATTTAGTCGATGGGAAAAAAAAGCTAAAAATTGTGTGAAACTACTTTCTTCCTGTTCTAAAACTGTAGGATATTGATTAGTTAAATTATTTCATCCATCTTCTCTTGCAGTATATAGCAATATGAAACAAATAGGTGCAGTAGGCAAGCCTGATGATGCCCTAATATTGCATGGCAAGTCTTCATGTAGTCAACAAATCAAACATTTTATTCAAATATATTTTTGATTTCTACATCTATCTACATAATCCTGCCCTCCCCAAAAAGCTTAATGTCATATTTTGGAATTTTCTAAGTGACCTGTCTATTCTCAGAAAATAGTGAATTTCATTGTTCTGCCTTAGTAACTAAGTGTTTGTTTTAAGAAAAAAAGCCTACATCTACCAATTCATTTATCAATAAATGGATCAATGGGATTATTTAAATAGTATTTTAATTTATATTGTAGTTTTTTCAAACATGATCAGTAACAAAGTAGGCAAATATTGAGAATGTTTTACAGAAAATCATCTTGAAATGGATTTGACTGTTCTCATACATGAAAATCTTTATAGTGGGGAGCAGGAGATAATAGAATAAATTATTTTAGTTAAGGTTGAAATTCAAGATTTTTAACGTCTGAAAATTACAGAATCAACAATACAACTATTTTTAACATTCAAATAATATCTACATTGTTTAATTAAAAGCCTTAATATCTATTTTAGGTACTTTCATTTTAGGACTTAATCTTAGATTCTGTTTTTATATGGGTATTTTAAAATTGCTTTAGTCACCAAAATCACTTGTTTGCTACAATTGTATAAATGAACTCCCATTTCCTCCTTTTCCTCCTCCTCTTTTCTTCTCTTCTGTCTTCCTCTATTCTCCTCACCTTAGTTGTACTTTGTAATAGAACTAAGACTAATTTAATACAGTTCAATCTGGAAGAGATAATACTCAAATAGGCCAAAGACAGGCTAATGGTATATATTTTAAATGAAACCTAATATGGAAACTCAAAATATAGAAACTGATTTTGGGAGGTAAGAAATATTAAATTTTCACACTTAAAAAAAGAGAATACAAAATACTTGGTAACTAACAAGGTTCCAAGGACAAGTGATTTGTTTCAAAATCCACCAGTGTGGGTCACTTTGTCTCATGTTTAGTGCAATGGATTGAATCAATGGAGGAGCAGAATTTGACTGGTAAGGCTTAGGAAGAGACCATTAATTCATTCTCAAGTAAATAATTTTATGTCATTGAATCCCAAGATTAAGAATGTGGGTAAGTTGGTGGTATACTACCTTATATTTGTTGAAGCCATCAGTCTCTCAACCATCCTAAAATTTTAACCTTTTCATCATTCATGACTCTTTCCATTCCCTCACTAAACATATTCAGTCAACTTCCAAGCCTTATTAATTCTACCAAGCATCACTTGCAACCATCTGAATCTACTCCTTTCACAAGACTACCTCTTCATTTCTGGCCCTCATTATCATTCACAGGGAGTCTTGAAATGACTTCTAATTTCGTTCTCCCAAAGAACAGTCATTAATGTTTCAAAGTTAACTTAGCAAAATGTCCTCAGTGGAATACTACACATAGTGCTCCTTATTCTAGTTAACATTTTTATCAGTGACTTCAATTAAGCAATGAAATATGAAAGATGGAATAATCTTGAAAAATCTTCATTAGATGACAAGGTTCCTGACAGGCTAGAGCAATGAACTGATGAAATTCAAAAGGGGTAAACATGAAGTCTTACATTTAGGAAAAGCAAACTTCATAAATACAGGATGGAGAGGTCATAATTAGACAGCAATTTTTCTGAAAAAAAGACATGTGGTGGCAAACTTAAATGTCTATGAGTTATTTGACACAGCATCCCCAAAAAGCCAACAAAGTTAATCTTAAGAAAGAGATAGTTTTCAGAAATAAGAGGGTGAAGATCCTTCTATATTCATTTATAGTATTAGGTTCAGTTTGGAAGCACACTCTTTTTGGAAGGGTATTAGTCATTTGAAGAATATTCAAAAGAAGGCAGACTGGATGGTGAATGGGCTTGCACCCATTCCATAAAAGAAACAGTTAAAGGACCTGGGAATGTTTAGCCTGGAGAAACAATGGAGAGGGAGTCAATGTATATTGGTGGGAACGAATAAAGGCAGTCTTCAGTTATCTGAATGGTTGTCCAGAAAGAGGAGTTACATTTATTGTCTTAGGTTCAGTTGGTAAGATCAAGCTCAATGAATAAGAAATGTGAAAAAGCAAATTTAGGCTAGAGGAAAGGAAAATTATGCAGAAGGTAATGAAAAAATATTTTAATTAAAAAAGAGCAAGTAAAGCTACCTATAAGAAGGCAAGCTTTTTCAAGAGCAATTGGCTTTCTTTTCTGGAGATTTCCAACCAAAAGTTAAGTGACTATTTGGCAAGTAAATAGCAATTGAATTATTTTTCAACTATTAGTAGGTTCCAACTCTAAAATTCTGTGATTTTTGTGGATCTCAATTTCCATTCTCTTTCATCTTTGATCACTCCTACACACAATAATCAAAGTAATCTTATTAAAGCATATTTGATCTGCTACTCTCTTCCTCAAGAATCTTCAACAGTTATCTACTGTGTATAATGGACAAACTTCTCAACTTGTCATTTAAGGTGACTGTTAAAATCATTAGTTCACTTTAAGGCTAGTTAACCCATCAGGACCAAAGGGTCCTCATTCTGTGGTTTTAGGGAGTTTATATTAAACAAAAAAAAAAAAAAATTAGAAATACTATCACAATTGCTCCAAACCCCTAGTTAAGAAACTTCCTAACATTTAAATGCTACTTAGCTTTCTGTCTTAATTTACATTTAAATGTAGTTCTTGCTAACCTCAGGCCTCCTTATGGTACAGTTAAAATTCAGGTTGCTGGAAATATGTGGGTAAAGAAGTGGCATAATATATTATAGTATTTATTAATAGGGAGGCACCGGGAGGGAAATTAGGGAAAGAGACCTTTTCTTGAAAATTATCTTAGTCCTTTAGGATGTGTGTACACCTGCTGATGTCAAATCAAATGCCCTCCTCTGAGATACCTGTGGGGCCAATTACCCTTCAAGATCTCTTTCTAAGCTGACATATCTCAGTCTAACCTTTTCTTTCTCCTTTCACTAGTTCCTTATGTGCTATTTTTTATGTGGAACTTTGTCAAGGTCCTGTTGTCTCTCAATTGCAATCCTTCTCTGGGAGGAGGTATCTTTTCTCTGTGAGCAGGTTTCTTGGGAGCTCTGAATCTCCTCCAGCTCTTGTCCTTCCCCAATCCAGACTCCTCCTCTAGGCCGCCATCCCAACTCTGGCCCAGACTTGACTCACTCCAGACCCAATGCTGCCCTCTTTTATCCTCCCAGAGAATGGACGTGGGATAACTCAGGGCCTTGTGGGAAAAATACTTCAACCAATGAACTTGCTCCTCTTAAATATGTAAACTCCTCCCCAGAAGTCCAAAGGTGCAAACTCCCCCTAAAGGTCAGAATTAAAGGTGTGAATTCTGAGAATTGTTAAGTACCGATTTAGCACTTAGTAAGAACCTAACAGAACTTTTCCAGCTCAAATTTCACCTTTC
This sequence comes from Sminthopsis crassicaudata, assembly GCF_048593235.1. Lineage (NCBI taxonomy): Eukaryota > Metazoa > Chordata > Mammalia > Dasyuromorphia > Dasyuridae > Sminthopsis > Sminthopsis crassicaudata. Next base: position 246,716,506 of record NC_133619.1, read on the forward strand.
TACTATGAGACATGAAATATCAATACCCAGCTGTACACTAGCTTCTCCTCAATATGTAACCAAATTCTTCACCCAATCACTACAGATTTTCTGTTCTACCTAATTGAAATGATGCCAATTGTTTCAAGAGTTAGATGTCTAGTCTACTGAACAATGTATTCTTACCTTATAAATGTGTTCAGACTTACCATCTTGGTGTTTATGCAAAGTGGGATGGTTTGAATGATTTGCATCTACTCTTATAAACTTCTCTCCACCATTTCAGCTCCTCTTGTTCTGGATCAAGCCTACTCACTACACTTTTTTTCACATTACTCCCTCCAACTAAACACATTCTACCCTCCAACTAAAGCATTGAGCTTGTTTTTCCCTCAACTTGGCATTTCATCTGCTTCTGTCTTTATAGGCGGATCCAATGCATAAAATGTACTTCCTCTTCATCCCTTGTCTTTTATAATCCTAGGCTCATTAAAATATTAGATCAAGTACCTCAATTTATGGTTAATCTTTTCTTATCACTCTAACTTTTAGTCTTTTTGTCCTTGTTCAGTTATTTCACTTTTGTCTCATTCTTCATAACCCTATTTGGAGGTTTCTTGGCAAAGATAAAGATACTGGAGTAGTTTGACATTTCTGCCATCTCCATCTCATTTTGCAGGCTGGAAAACTTGCCTAGGTCATATAAGCCTATAACAGTAAATGTCTGAAGCCAGATCGGAACTCAAGAAGATTCTTTTTGTTGACTGAAATATCCACTATGCCAACTAGGTGTCCCTTTAGTCTTTCATCCTTCTTCAAATTACCTTCCTTTTCCTTATCTGTTTATTTGTCTCTCCTAAAAAGATTAAGTCCCTTAAGAGTAAAAATTGATTTTAATTTCTGTCTTTTATATCACCAGATCCTAGAACAATATCAACTTTCACAGAGTAGGTAATTAATTAAATGATTATTGAGCGAATTATCCCATAACATTGGAAAAAAAATCTTTTAGCTTATAGTCATAGAATCTGAAAGCTCTTTTCAAAAACTGGCATTTTTTTCAGTTTTGGAGATTTATCAGAACTAGACTTGAATCAAAATGACAAGTCTAGAGGCATTTATGAAGAAACTCAGGATTTAACAAAAAAATCAAAAGTTAGGTGCCCTTGGATGGTATATGCTAAGCTATATTACACAAGTGGTTAAAAATAACACTGGGAGAAAGTTCACCCTCAGATGCTTGGAAGGACTCCCAGTGTAAAAGTCCACTTGACATTTTGTGGGTCTTATACTTATCAAAAAAAAAAAAAAAAAAAAGGTCTATTACTAATTTTGGACCCATGAAAAGAATAATACCTCTGTCCTCCCTGGAATTACACAAAGAACATAGTCCTGATCCCAGAGATAGTGTTTTCTGTAATCAACTTACAAAGAACTCTTTGATCACAGTTTTCTCTTTCCATAGGAGATACAATCATAAAATATTAAGAGAAGGGCAAAGGAAGATTTTAATACTCTCAAACTAGCTATTAGACTCAGAAACAATCACAGTCAACAGCTTGACATTCACAGTACACCAAATGATTTTTTTTCATTAGATATATTGGGTATATTTGATGAGTTCTCTCTCTTTCTATGTGTTTGTGTGTTTGTGTTTGTGTGTGTATGTCTTTGTCTCTGCTCCCTCTCTGTCTACTTCTCCCTCTCCCTCTCTCTCTCTCTCCTTCTCCTTTTCTCTCCCTCCCTTTTCCTCCCTTTTCTTCTCCCTCCCTCTCCCCCTTTCTTCCCCCCTTTCTCTGTACTTCTCTCTCTCTTCCTCCCCCCTCTCTCCTCTCTCTTTTTCTCCCTCCCCTCCATCCCCTTCCCTCCTTCCCTTCTCTTCTCTCAACTCCCACCCAAAGCAGAGCCACTAATAACTTCTTAACATGTTTATGATACCTTTGGTCTTCTCTAAGAATGAAGGATGAACAACAAGTATATGTCTTCATGACAATTTATCCCTTCAAAAGAAATGGCAAAATTCAGAAAAAAAGATTTTCTATTATGGACCTGATTTCCACCAAAAAGAAATTATTTGCTAAGCATAAGGCAGAAATGGGGAGAGGAGGGAATTGGGGGGGAAGTGTTCACTCCATTTTAGAGTTGTTATTAAAAAAAGAAAAACTAAAAATAGTCTGACATGAACTCTAGATTTAGGGAAAGAAGATTTCAGAGGTTAAAGGAGAAATAGATAGGTTCACACAGACTAATCTTCAGTAGCAGAAGTAGCAAAAAAAAGAATGAGAAATTCTCAAGAATTAAAATTTTAAAACAAAGAAAATAAATGTGAAAAAAAGAGTAATAATCTGAAGATGTGGATTCACAGGGAATTCAACAACCAACTTCAATTTTAAAAAGAAAAATATAGAAGATAGAGGGAAAGACAGGCTAACGTGGATAAATACAAGCCTGTGACTATGATACAGGCTGGTAAGAAGAGTGTGAAAAGTACTAAAACTCAAAATATATTAAGGCTGGCAAAGAAAACTAAGGATTACAGGAAATGTTTATAAGTTAGATCAAGGCAAACACAAGTACTTTTTAAAGGACAGGATAGGACTACTGCTCCAGACATTGAATGGTGAGAAATGAAAAGAAAGCTGCTCAAATCTTATTTTTCTTCTTTTTTTTTCAGCCAAAGAGAATGAATTTTTTTTGACTCAAAAGGGCAGAACACATAGAGCTAATAGAAACATAATAATCACAGTAAGGAAGAAGTCACTAAGAAAGAAGCTAACTGTCCCAATCAGTTTAAGACACTTAGACTAAATGAATTACACATATCTCTGAATATTGAAAAACTGATAGTTATGTTTGGTCAGCCACTGTCAATGATCTTGGAAGGATCATGAAGAACTCAGGAGATGGGGCGGAGCCAAGATGGCGGAGAAGAAACACATGACTCTATAAAGGTCCTCACTCCCTCACAACCAATTAGATAAATCAGCCTCAGAATAAGCCCAGGACTGATAGATACCACAAGGACTGGAAGCACAACTTACCAGCTGAAGAGAATCTGGAGTTTCAACAGGAAAGGTCAGTTTCCAGGGGAGGAAGAGAGGCCAGCACAGATGGCTGGGTGCTCGCATACTGCGCCCATTGTGCTAGGAAGGGCTCTGGGATCAGAGAAGCCACTGAGGTAAAGGAATCTGGCACAGGCTATTAGCTCTTCTCTGCTAATTATTTAGCAGTTCAGAAGAGAAAGCCAAAATATTTTAAAACTCAGATCAGATTTTCCCCGGACCCTGGAGGTGACTCAGCAGATCTCGGCACCAGGGGGTGTGGCCTCAGCTACCAACTGAGAATAGTTAAGAGATTGACAAGTGGGTGGATACGGCCCAAGGCAACACGCCCTGCCTAGCGTAGCTGGAGGGAGTGGAACTCAGCTCCAGGAAGTCCCAGAGAAGCTGAACCTTTGAACTAGGGACCGCGGTTTCTGGCAGACACTTCCAGTTTGAGCACAGGGGCTTTTCACGTCACCTGCTGCAGACATCCACGCCCCACCTGGACACATAGGCTGGGCTTTGTGCTGTCTTTACTATTCTACGCCCTCGGGCACAGCAGTGCTAATCACCTCTGAGGCACCTCCAGGGAGGGGGTGGGGAACTCTCTCCCAGAGCTCTATCTTAGCTCAGGCGCAGGAGCCGCTGCATCCATCTGGTCTGGGAGGAAGCTGTTAAGAAGTAAATAAATAATTTCCTACCCCAGGGACAGACCCCAAAAGATTTTTTTAAGTATGAGCAAAAAAGCCAAAAAAACTATAGATTCCTTCTACACAGAGAAAGAGCGGATATCCAACCCCGAGGAAGTTAACAGCAGAGAGTCAGCAGATAACAACCTAAAGGGGAACGATTCCTGGCCCCCATCACATAACTCTCTCCTAGAAGAAACTCTTAAAAAGTTAAGAGAGTTTGAAGAAAAATGGGGAAAGGAAAGGGAAGCTATGATAGAGAATAACAATGTCCTGAAATTGGAGTTGGAAAAAATAAAGAATTCACAGGAGATGCAGGGAAACAAAATTTATGAATTAGAAAAGGTTAAAAAAACACAGGAAAGTAGGATTTCTGAATTGGAAAAGATAAAAAAGTCTCAAGAAAATAGAATTTCTGAATTGGAAAAAGAAAATAATTCTCAAAAAAAAAAAATTAGGGAAATGGAAAAAATTCAATAGAGCAAAATAATTCATTTAAAAATGAAATTGGGCATTTACAAAAAGAACTAAAAACTGTGAAAGAAGAAAATAACTCCTTAAAAGTCAGGATGGAACAAATAGAAATGAATGATTCACAGAGAACCCAAGAATCAGTCAAACAAAACAAAAAAAAATGAGAAGCTGGAGAACAACGTCAAATACTTACTGGGAAAATCTATAGACCTGGAAAATAGATCTAGGAGAGATAATCTGCGGATTATTGGACTTCCAGAAAACTATGACCAAAAAAAGAGCCTAGATTCTATTTTACAGGAAATTATCAAAGAGAACTGTCCAGAGATAATAGAAACAGAAGGGAAAGTAGATGTGGAAAGAATTCATCGAACTCCTTCTGAAATAGACCCTAAAAAAAGAACACCACGGAATATAGTGGCTAAGCTGCAGAATTACCACACAAAGGAGAAAATCCTGCAAGCAGCTAGAAAAAAACAATTTAAATACCAAGGTTCCACAATAAGGGTCACCCAAGATATGGCTGCCTCCACATTAAAAGATAGAAGGGCCTGGAACCTGATATTCCGTAAGGCAAAAGATCAAGGACTGCAACCACGAATGAACTACCCAGCTAAGTTTAGCATCTTTTTCCATGGAAGAAGATGGTCATTCAATGAAACAGAGGAATTCTATATGTTTCTAAGAAAAAAACCAGACTTAAACAAAAAATTTGATCTACATCCACAAGACTGAAGAGAAACAGAAAAAGGTACACAGAACCCTTGAGAACTGTAACTCTGTTGTGGTTATATAAAAAGTACTCAAGGATAATTTGATTTTACTGATATAAAAGAAAAAAAGGGGGGTGTAGTAAAGGGAAGGAGGTCGGTTCAGAAAAAAAGAAGGAATGATAAAAAGAGGGAAACTACATCCCAGGAAGAGGCATAGAAAATACACCATATCTGAGGGAACTTAGTGAGGGGGAGAATCATTGTGTGAATCTTACTCTCATCAGGAGAGGCTCAAAGAGTAAATAATTAACACATTTGTTTTTCAGAGAATTTTCTCTCACCTCATTAAAAGGGGGGAGAGGAAAAGGGAAAAGGAAAAGGAGAATAAGTGAAGGGACTTGGAGGGAAGGGGGAGGGATCCTAAAAAAAAAAAAAAAAAAAAAAAGAGGGAGGGTTGCGCATCACAAGGGGGGTCTGTAAATTAAATATCGGGGAGGGGGATCAGGGGGGTCAAGGGAAAAAAGCATAATCTGGGGATAATACGATGGCAGGAAATACAGAATTAGTAATTTTAACTGTAAATGTAAATGGGATGAACGATCCCATCAAACGGAGACGGATAGCAGATTGGATCAAAAAGCAGAACCCTACAATATGTTGTCTACAGGAAACACACTTAAAGCAGGGAGATACATACAGAGTAAAGGTAAAAGGTTGGAACAGAGCCTATTATGCTTCAGGTAAAGCCAAAAAAGCAGGGGTAGCTATCCTTATCTCAGATCAAGCAAAAGCAGAAGTAGATCTCCTTAAAAAAGATAAGGAAGGAAACTATATCCTGCTGAAAGGTAGCATAAATAATGAAGCCATATCAATACTAAACTTATATGCACCAAGTGGTATAGCATCTAACTTTCTAAAGGAAAAGTTAGGAGAACTGCAAGAAGAAATAGACAGTAAAACTATAATAGTGGAAGATCTCAACCTTGCACTCTCAGATTTAGACAAATCAAACCACAAAACAAACAAGAAAGAAATTAAAAAAGTAAATAGAACATTAGAAAAACTAGGTATGATAGACCTTTGGAGAAAACTGAATGGCAATAGAAAGGAATATACTTTCTTCTCAGCAGTTCATGGATCCTATACAAAAATAGACCATATATTAGGACATAAAGATCTCAAAATTAAATGTAGGAAGGCAGAAATAATAAATGCTTTCTTCTCAAATCACAATGCAATAAAAGCTACATTCAGTAAAAAGTTAGGGGTAAATGGAACAAAAAGTAATTGGAAACTGAATAATCTCATCTTAAAGAATGACTGGGTGAAAGAGCAAATTATAGAAACAATTAACAATTTCACCCAAGATAATGACAATGATGAGACATCATATCAAAATCTTTGGGATGCAGCTAAAGCAGTAATAAGGGGAAATTTTATATCTTTAGAGGCTTATTTGAAGAAAATAGAGAAAGAGAAGATTAACGAATTGGGCTTACAACTTAAAAGGCTAGAAAAAGACCAAATTATAAACCCCCAACCAAAAATTAAACTTGAAATACAAAAATTAAAAGGAGAAATCAATAATATTGAAAGTAAAAAAACTATTGAATTAATAAATAAAACCAAGAGTTGGTTTTATGAAAAAGCCAATAAAATAGATAAACCTTTGGTAAATTTGATCAAAAAAAAGAAAGAGAAAAATCAAATTGATAGTCTTACAAATGAAAAGGGGGATCTTTCCACCAATGAAGAGGAAATTAGAGAAATAATAAGGAGTTACTTTGCCCAACTTTATGCCAATAAATTTGATAACTTAAGTGAAATGGATGACTTCCTCCAAAAATATAGGCTCCCTAGATTAACAGAGGAGGAGATAAATTGCTTAAATAGTCCCATTTCAGAAAAAGAAATAGAACAAGCTATTAATCAACTCCCCAGGAAAAAATCCCCAGGGCCAGATGGATTCACATGTGAATTCTACCAAACATTTAAAGAACAATTAGCCCCAATGCTATATAAATTATTTGAAAAAATAGGGGATGAAGGAGTCCTACCAAACTCCTTTTATGACACAGACATGGTACTGATACCTAAACCAGGTAGATCGAAAACTGAGAAAGAAAATTATAGACCAATCTCCTTAATGAATATTGATGCTAAAATCTTAAATAAGATATTAGCAAAAAGACTTCAGAAAATGATCTCCAGGATAATACATTATGATCAAGTAGGATTTATTCCAGGAATGCAGGGCTGGTTCAATATTAGGAAAACTATTAATATAATTGACCATATTAATAATCAAATTAATAAGAACCATATGATCATCTCAATAGATGCAGAAAAAGCATTTGACAAAATCCAACATCCATTCCTACTAAAAACTCTTGAGAGTATAGGAATAAATGGACTATTCCTTAGAATAATCAGGAGCATATATTTAAGACCTTCAGTAAGCATAATATGCAATAGAAATAAACTGCAACCTTTCCCAGTAAGATCAGGAGTGAAACAAGGTTGCCCACTATCACCATTACTATTCAATATAGTACTAGAAACGCTAGCCTCGGCAATAAGAGCCGAGAAAGAGATCCAAGGAATTAGAGTAGGAAATGAGGAAATTAAACTGTCACTTTTTGCAGATGACATGATGGTATACTTAGAGAACCCCAAAGACTCTGCTAAAAAGCTACTAGAAATAATTCAAAATTTCAGCAAAGTGGCAGGATACAAAATAAATCCACATAAATCCTCGGCATTTTTATATATCACTAACAAAATGCAACAGCAAAAGATACAAAGAGAAATTCCATTCCAAACAAATGTTGAGAGTATAAAGTATTTGGGAATCCATCTACCAAAGAAAAGTCAGGAATTATATGAGAAAAATTACAAAACACTTGCCACAAAAATAAAATCAGATTTAAATAATTGGAAAGACATTCAGTGCTCTTGGATAGGCCGAGCGACTATAATAAAGATGACAATACTCCCCAAACTAATCTATTTATTTAGTGCTATACCAAGCAGACTCCCAAGAAACTATTTCAATGACCTAGAAAAAATAACAACAAAATTCATATGGAAGAATAAAAGGTCGAGAATTGCAAGGGAACTAATGAAAAAAAACTCAGAGGAAGGTGGTCTAAGTGTACCTGATCTAAAGCTATATTATATAGCAGCAGTCACCAAAACCATTTGGTATTGGCTAAGAAATAGACCGGTAGATCAGTGGAACAGATTAGATACAAAGGACAAAAAAGGATACATATATAGCAACCTAATCTTTGACAAACCCAAAGATACCAACATTAGGGATAAAAATTCATTATTCAGAAAAAACTGTTAGGAAAACTGGAAATTAGTATGGCAGAAATTAGATATGGATCCACACTTAACACCATATACCAAGATAAGATCAAAATGGGTCCATGATTTAGGCATAAAGAGGGAGATAATAAATAGATTAGAGGAACAGAGGATAATCTACCTCTCAGAATTGTGGAGGAGGAAGGAATTTATGACCAGAGGAGAACTGGAGATCATTAGTGATCACAAAATAGGAGATTTTGATTACATCAAACTAAAAAGTTTCTGTACAAATAATACTAATGCAAACAAGATTAGAAGGGAAGTAACAAATTGGGAAAATATTTTTAAAAACAAAGGTTCTGACAAAGGTCTCATTTCCAAAATATATAGAGAACTGACCCTAATTTATAAGAAACCGAACCATTCTCCAATTGATAAATGGTCAAAGGATATGAACAGACAATTCTTAGAGGAAGAAATTGAAACTATATCCACTCACATGAAAGAGTGTTCCAAATCACTACTGATCAGAGAAATGCAAATTAAGACCACTCTGAGATACCACTACACACCTGTCAGATTGGCTAAGATGACAGGAACAAATAATGATGAATGTTGGAGGGGATGTGGGGAAACTGGGACACTAATACATTGCTGGTGGAGTTGTGAAAGAATCCAGCCATTCTGGAGAGCAATTTGGAACTATGCCCAAAAAGTTATCAAACTGTGCATACCCTTTGACCCAGCAGCGCTACTACTGGGATTATATCCCAAAGAAATACTAAAGAGCGGAAAGAGACATATATGTGCCAAAATGTTTGTGGCAGCTCTTTTTGTTGTAGCTAGAAACTGGAAGATGAATGGATGTCCATCAGTTGGAGAATGGTTGGGTAAATTGTGGTATATGAAGGTTATGGAATATTATTGCTCTGTAAGAAATGACCAGCAGGAGGAATACAGAGAGGCCTGGAGAGACTTAAACCAACTGATGCTGAGTGAAATGAGCAGAACCAGAAGATCACTGTACACTTCAACAACAATACTGTATGAGGATGTATTCTGATGGAAGTGGAAATCTTCAACATAAAGAAGATCCAACTCACTTCCAGTTGATCAATGATGGACAGAGGTAGCTACACCCAGAGAAGAAACACTGGGAAGTGAATGTAAATTGTTAGCACTAATATTTGTCTGCCTAGGTTGCATGTACCTTCGGATTCTAATGTTTATTGTGCAACAAGAAAATGATATTTGCACACATGTATTGTACCTAGACTATATTGTAACACATGTAAAATGTATGGGATTGCCTGTCATAGGGGGGAGGGAATAGAGGGAGGGGGGGATAATTTGGAAAAATGAATACAAGGGATAATATTATAAAACATATATATATATAATAATAAAAAATTTAAAAAAAAAGAAAAAAAAAAAAAAAAAGAACTCAGGAGATGCCATAGAACTGAAAGAGGAACAAAGGCTCCAATTATCCAAAAGGGAATAAAATGGAATTCTTAAACTATAACCTTAGGTCAGTGGTTCTCAAATTGTGGTCCAAAGAATTCTGGGGATTACTGAAATCCTTCCAGACAGTCTACAAATTCAAAACTAGCTTTATTCCTAACATGGCAAATAAATATAAGTATTACCTGCATAATCAACTCTTTTGATGTTGCAAGAGTGGAGCCAAGATATCAGAATAAAGTAAAAAAGCTTCAGTTTCCTTTGAAAAGCACATGAAACTAAGCTTCTGAACAGAGTCTGATAGAATGAAACCATCCTCCAGCTCAAGACAGACTGAAAAAACATCAAGAAAAGTCAGTTTCACTGGGGTGAAAGGGATATTCAGGCTAGGTCAGATAGACTTGGAAAGCTGGTGAGAGGGTCTTAATTACAGAAAATCAGCAACTAAGACTCTCGGTCCTCACTCAGGAGAGGAGCAAACCAGTGGGGCAGCTTCCAGTGGCAGTTCAGAAGGCAAATTCTAGGAAATCAGGTTGTTTCCTGAACAGAGCAGACAAAGCTATCCCCTGCAAACACAAAGGCCTCTGTACCTAAAGCCAAGGCTCAGAGCTACACAGAAAGCTTGAGACAGGGGCACCTTTAACCCAAGAGCAGTGTTCCACCTTAAAAGTAAAAAAGAAGAAATGCCAAAAGAAGAGTACCAAACATTCAAAGAACAATTAGCTTCAATGTTATATAAACTATTTGAAAAAATAGGGAATGAAGGAGTCTTAGCAAACTCCTTTTATGACACAGACATGGTACTGATACCCAAATCAGGTAGGTTGAAAAGGGAGAAAGAAAACTATAGACCAATCTCCCTAATGAATATTGATGCTAAAATCTTAAATAAGATATTAGCAAAAAGACTACAGAAAATCATCCCCAGGATAATACATCATAATCAAGTAGGATTTATACCAGGAATGCAGGGCTGGTTCAACATTAGGAAAACTATCAGTATAATTGGCCATATTAATAACCAAATTAACAAAAATCATATGATCATCTCAATAGATGCAGAAAAAGCATTTGATAAAATCCAACATCCATTTCTATTAAAAACACTTGAGAGTATAGGAATAAATGGACTTTTCCTTAAAATAATTAGTAGCATCAATTTAAAACCATCAATAAGCATCATATGTAATAGGGAAAGACTGCAACCATTCCCATTGAGATCAGGGGTAAAACAAGGTTGTTCACTATCACCTATTACTATTCGATATTGTATTAGAAATGCTAGCTTTGGCAATAAGAGTAGAGAAACAGATTAAAGGAATTAGAGTTGGTAATGAGGAAACCAAATTATCACTCTTTGCTGATGAAAAGATGAAAAAGATTCTACTAGAAAGCTATTAGAAATAATCCACACCTTTATCAAAGTTGCAGGATACAAAATAAACCCACATAAATCATCAGTATTTTTATATGTCACTAACAAAATCCAACAGTTAGAGTTACAAAGAGAAATTCCATTTAAAGTTACTATCAATAGTATAAAATATTTAGGAATCTATCTTCCAAGGGAAAATCAGAAATTGTATGAGCAAAACTACAAAACACTTTCCACACAAATTAAGCCTGCTCTAACCAATTGGAAAAATATTAAATGCTCTTGGATAGGGAGAGCACATATAATAAAGATGACAATACTACCTAAACTAATCTATTTATTTAGCACTATACCAATCAGACTCCCAAAAAATTTTTAATGATCTAGGAAAAATAACAACAAAGTTCATATGGAAAAACAAAAGGTCAAGAATTTCAAGGGAATTAATGAAAAAAAATATCAAATGAAGTTGTCCTAGCTGTACCAGATCTAAAATTATATTATAAAGCAGTGGTTACCAAAAACATTTGGTATTGGCTAAGAAATAGACTAATTGATCAGTGGAATAGGTTAAGTCCAAAGGACAAAATAATTAATAGCTCTAATACCCTAGTGTTTGACAAACCCAAGGACCCCAGCCTTTGGGATAAGAACTCAATGTTTGACAAAAATTGCTGGGAAAATTGGAAATTAATATGGCAGAAACTAGGCATTGACCCACATTTAACACAGTACACCAAGGTCAGGTCAAAATGGGTTCATGACCTAGGAATAAAGAATGAGATTATAAATAAATTAGAGGAACATAGGATAGTTTACCTCCTGGACCTGTGGGAGAGGAATGAATTTATGTCCAAAGAAGAACTAGAGATTATTATTAATCACAAAGTAGAAAACTTTGATTATATCAAATTGAAATTGGCTGAATAAATTGTGGTATATGAATATTATGGAATATTATTGTTCTGTAAGAAATGACCAACAGGATGATTTCAGAAAGGCCTGGAGAGACTTACATGAACTGATGCTGAGTGAAATGAGCAGGACCAGGAGATCGTTGTATACTTCAACAACAATACTATATGATGATCAATTCTGATGGATGTGGCCATGTTCAACAATGAGATGAACCAAATCAGTTCCAATAGAGTAGTAATGAACTGAACCAGCTACACCCAGCAAAAGAACTCTAGGACATGATTATGAACAACTACATAGAATTCCCAATCTCTCTAATTTTGTCCGCCTGCATTTTGGATTTCCTTCACAGGCTAATTGTACCCTATTTTAAAGTCTGATTCTTTTTGTATAGCAAAAAAACTGTTTGGACATGTATACGTACAATGTATTTAATTTATACTTTAACATATTTAACATGTATTGGTCAACCTGCCATCTGGGGGCAGGGGGGAAGGAGGGGAAAAATTAGAACAAAAGGTTTGGCAATTATCAATGTTGTAAAATTACCCATGCATATATCTGGTAAATAAAAACTATTAAAATATAAAAAAAGAAAAGAAAAGAAAATGAGCAAGAAACAAAAAAGAACCTTGACCATAGAAATCTACTATGATAAAGGGCAGACAAAACACAAACTTAGAGGAGGAAGAATGTACACAGAAGAAATCTCAAAGAGTGAGATAAATTGCTCTCAAAGACAAAGAGGCTTCTTAGAAGTGTTCATAAAAGACTTTAAAAAGCAAATAAGAAAGGTAGGAGAAAAATGAGAAAAGAAATGCAAGGTATGCTTGAGAGAGTCAACACTTCTTTGGAAAAGAAAGGGAAAAAAATTGTCTGAAGAAAACAAGTAAAGGACCTAGGCTTCAACCAAAAAAAAAAAAAAAAAAAAACTGTCCAGCAAGATTCAGCATTATCTTTTATGGGACGAGATGGAGCTTCAATAAAGTAAAGAGAATTTCAATTATTTCTATTGGAAAAAAAACAGAAGTAAACAGAAAATTTAATCTACAAAACATAGGACTCAAGAGAACCACAGAAAGGTAAACAGGAATGGAAATATATATTTTTTTGTTTATATCTGTAGATGAGAAAACAAAATCTGTAATTCTTGAGAATTATATCTGGCACTGGGGCAGACAAAGGGGGACATCACATGGATGAAGAGTGCTGTTGTTAATAGACTCTGATGTAAGTCAAAGAAAAAGATATTAAGGGGTGGGAAAAGGTCTGTACTGGATAAAGAGGAAAGAGAAGGTATAATGGGAAAATTAGTTCACACCAAGAGGATCAAAAGACCTATTACAATTGAAGGAAAAAATGGAGAGAGATGAGCACTTTCTGAAGCTTAATTTCATCAGTTTTGACTCTAAGAGAGAATAACTTAATCATTCATTTGGGTATGGAAATTTATTTAATTCAATTTAAAAGTATCAAGAGGAAGAAGAAAAGAAAATAGGGACAAGATAGGAGGGAGAAAGAAAAACTAGCAAAAAAGGTAAGAGAAGGGAGCAAGGGTTGATAAAAGATAAGGTACTGGGTGGGGTAAGTAAAAAAAAAAAAACATGACAAAGAACAGAATGGAAAGAGAGAACAAAAGTATTTACAGAAGAGAAAATAGAATGGAGGAAAATACAGAACAATCATAATGTTAATGTGAATAGGATAAATTCTCCCATAAAATCTAAGCAAATAGCAGAGTGAATTAAATAATAGAATCCTACAATATGATCTTTACAAGAAACACATTTGACACAGAGAAACACATACAGAATAAAGGTAAAAGGCTGGAACAGAATTTGTTTCAGCTGAAGTTAAAAAAAAAAGTAGAACTAGCAATTCTGATCTCAAAGAAAGCAAAAGTAAAACTAGATCTTATTAAAAGAGAGAAGCAGGGAAAGTACATCTTGATAAAGGGTACAGTAAATAATGAAGTATTAATGGTACTAAATGTGTATGCACCAAGTGGTAAAGCAGACAAATTTCAAGAGAACATTTTAAGGGAGTTACAGGAAGAAATAGAAAGCAAAACAATTCTAATGGGGAATCTCATCCTTCCTCTCTTAGAATCAGACAAATCTAATCACAAAATAAGTAAGAAATAAACTAGAGAGGTTAATAGGATCCTAGAAACTCTAGACATGATAGGCCTCTGGAGAAAATTGAATAGGGACAGAAAGGAATACACCTCAACAATACATGGAACCTACAGAAGAATTGACCATGTATTAGGGCATAAAAAATCTCACAATCATATGCAAAAAGGCAGAAATAGTAAATGCTTCCTTTTCAGACTACAATGCAATGAAATTATATTCAATAAAGGGACAGGGAAAGATAGACTAAAAACCAAGTGGAAATTAAACAATCTAATTTTAAAGAATGAATGGGTCAAAACAATAAATCACAGAAACAATCCATAACTTCATCCAAGAGAATGACAATAATGAGACAATATACCAAAATCCATGGGATGCAATCAAAGCAATTCTTAGAGAAAATTTTATATGTCTAAATAGCTACACAAATAAAATAAAAAGGAAATATATAAATTAGGCATGCAACTAAAAAAAACTAGAAAAAGAACAAATTAAAAACCCTCAAATACCAAATTAGAAAATTTGAAACTCAAAAGAAAAATTAATAGAGACTAAGAAAACTATTGAACTAATAGACAAAATTAAGAGTTGATTTTATGAAAAAAATCTAACAAAATAGATAAATCTTTGGTTAATTTTAAGAAAAAACCAAATCACCAGCATCAAAAAATGAAAGGGGTGAAATTGCCACCAATAAAAAGAAATTAAAGCAATAATTAGGAACTATTTTGCCCAACTTTATGGTGGCAAGTCTGACAATCTAAGCAAAATGAATGAATATTTACAAAAATATCAATTGCCCAAGTTAACAAAAGAAAAAATAAAATACTTAAATAGTCCCATTTTAGAAAAAAGAAATTAAACAAGTCATTAATGAACTCTCCCAGAAAAAAATCTCCAGGGCCAGATGGATTCACAAGTGAATTCTGCTAAACTTAAATGTTAAAAATTAATTCCAATACCATGTAAATTATTTGGAAAAATAAATAAAGGAGTACTACCAAATTCTTTTTATGACACAAATAGGGTACTGATACCTCAACCAGGAAGGGCCAAAATAGAGAAAGAAAATTACAGACCAATCTCCCTAATGAATATTGAGGCAAAAAATTGAAATAAAATATTAGCAAAGAGATTACCACAATTTATCAGCAACATAATATACTATGACCAAGTAAGATTTATACCAGGAATGAAGAACTGGTTCAATAACAAGAAAACTATTACCATAGATTTCTGTTGGCTTTCTTATTGATATGGTTGGTTATTACTATAAACTCAATAGATAATCTCAATAGATGCAGAAAATCTTTTGACAAAATACAGTACCCATTCCTATTTAAAAAAAAAAAAACACACTAGAGAGCATAGGGATAAAGGGAACTTTTCTTAAAATAATAAGCAGTATGAACCTACAGCAAGCATTGTTTGTAATTGAGAAATGCTGCATGCATTCCCAATAAGATCAGGGATAAAACAAGGATACCTATTATTACCACTATTATTCAACATTATACTAGAAATGTTGGCTTTAGCAATAAGAAAAGAAAAAGAATTTAAAGGAATTAAAAAAGGCAATAAAAAATAAAACTATCACTCTTTTCATATAATATGATGATATGCTTAGAGAATCCTAGGAAATCATCCAAAAACCTACTTGAAACATTTTACAACTTTAGCAAAGTTTTAGGATATAAAATAAACCCACACAAATCATTGCCATTTCTATAAATGACAAAGTCCATCAGCAAGAGATAGAAAGAGAAATTTCATTTAAAATTACTGTAGACAAAAAAATACTTGGGGGATTATCTGCCAAGAAAAACCCATGAATTATATGAACACAATTACAAAATGCTTCTCACACAAATAAAATTAGATTTTAAAAAATGGAAAAATATCAGTAGTTCATGGCTAGGCTGAACTAATATAATAAAATTGACAATTCTGCCTAAAATGGTCTACTTGTTCAGTGCCATACCAATCAAATTGCCGAAATGTCATTTTATAGAACTAGAAAAAAAATAACAAAATTAGTTTTGAAAAACAAAAGGTCAAGAATACCAAGGGAACCAATTTTTTAAAATGCAAAGGATGAGGGCTTAGCAGTACCAAACCTAAAATATATATTATAAAGCAGCAGTAATCAAAACCATTAAATACTGGCTAAAAAATAGAATGGTGGATCAGTGGAATAGATTAGATACACACAATAATTAAGGTTTCTAGCAATCTAATATTTAATAAATCCCCAAACTCCAGCTTCTGGAATCTCACTATTGAAAAAATTTCTGGGAAAACTGGGAAATACTATGTCAGAAAACTGGTGTTCATATCCCATACCAAAATAAGGTCAAAATGAATACATGATTTGATCATAAAAGATAACATTATAAACAAATTAACAGAACAAGGGATAATTTAGCTATCAGATCTTTGGAGAAGAGAGAAATTTATGACCAAACAAGAACTAGAGAACATTATGAAAGGCAAAATGAACAACTTTGATTACATTAAATTAAAAAGGTTTTGCACAAAGAAAATCAATAGAAACAAGATTAAAAGGGAAATACAACGCTGGGGGGAAATCTTCACAACCAGTGTTTCTGATAAAGGTCTCATTTCTAAAATACATAAAGAACTGTGTCAAATTTATAAAAATGCAAGTCATTCCCCATTTAATAAATGGAGAAATGATATGAACAGACAATTTTCAAATGATGAAATTAAAGCCATTTATAGTTGTATGAGAAAAAAATGCTCTATTGATGAGAGAAATGCAAATTAAAGCAACTGTGAGGTCCCATTTCACACCTCTCAGATTGGCTAAAATGGGAGGGAATGTGGGAAAATGGGTACACTAATACAGTTGTGAAACTAATTGTGTACACTAATGGAGTTGGGATTGTTAAAAATCCAACCATTATAGAGAACAAGATGGAACTAGGCCTAAAGGGCTATAAAACTGTGCATATCCTTCTGTATCCCAAGGAAACATAAAGGAGGGAAAAGTATCCACATGTGCAAAAATGTTTCTAGCAGCTATTTTTGTGGTAGCAAAGAATTAGAAAAAAAAATGGAAGCCTATCAACTGGGGAATGATTGAACAAGTTATGAAAAGTTATGTGAAGGTAATTGAATATTCTTGTTCTATAAAAAATTATAATCTAGTTGATTATAGAAAGGCATAGAAAGATTTACACGAACTGATGCTAAGCAAAACAAGCAGATCCAGTAATACATTGTATACAACAACAAAAGATTTAGTTCTTCTCAGTGACTTAGTGGTCTGAAGCAATCACAATAGATTTTGGACAGGAAATGCCATCTGCATTCAGAAAAAAAAATCTAAGGAGACTGAATGTAAATAAAGACATGCTCTATTCACTTTTTTTTCGGTTCCTTTTTTAAATCTCTCCTGTTTTTTCCCTTTTGCTCTGATTTTTTTTTCTCCCAATATGATTCAAATTAAAAATAAATAAACTTAAGGAAAAACTCTTTGGACAGATCCTCAATAATTTTTAATTGTATAAAGATACTGAAAACAAAACCTTGAAAACTACTGTCTAGGGAAATTTAGTTTGATTCTGATTTTTTTAAAAAAGCTGTTATTAGAAAATGAAGCTTCATAAAATACAAGTCATGCCAGACTTAAATTATTGCCTCTAAAAAAACTTAGGCAATGCTACAGATAAAATTTAATTATATTTTAGTTATGACATTCAGAAATTCTCTCATGGATAAAGTGGATAAATTCAGGCTAGATCAAGGATGTCAAGCATGCACACAACAATCCTGTGGGAAGCCTAAATCAGAGTAAAATGTAATGAGTAATTATTTATCATAATGAATTTAAAAAATAGAACATAAATAATGTTAACATGTGGTTTTCTGATTCAATATGTGACCCCAGGGATCCTAATGTACAATACGGTGGTCCCATTTCTATTTGAGTGTGAAACCAATTTTCTAATTATATTCTTTTCTTTCTTTTCACTAATTATAACAATAAAAATAATAGCGAATTTTAAGACTTATAGAGCAATTTGTTAACATGTCCAACACACATACATAAAGCAATATGCTAAGCACTTAACTAAAAACTGTTTACATTCTATTTTCATAAAGTCTGAATTTGACATATTCAGAAAATCTGTATACCAGCAAGACATTTTAGGCTTCTTTCCATGGAAAAGCTACCCCATTAGATTACTTATTGCTGACATGGCATCAAATTTAAGAGCAGATAAAATATGTCACTCAGATCCTTAGGGATTTGGGTGGCATAGGTCTTTCATTAAACTAGATTTGCACTTATTCACAATTCACAAAGTATTCCTCTGATTTTGGCTGCTTTGCTTGCTTTAAAATAGGATCAAACTTCTTGTGTTAATCTATCTGACAAAGTGAACTAACACCAGTTAAGAATGAATTGTTTTAATATGCAAGTGACGAAGTAGCTTGTTGACCAGAGTTTTGGATGGTCTGACATTTCATTCATTTCATTCATTATTAAAATGTAGGATAAATGAAGTTTTTACTGTAAAACTAAAGTCAGCTTTGAAAGATGATAGCTATGTTGTTTAGAGTACATTATCTTCCCAAATGCATGCTAATGTTTTTTCCAAGATTTGTTCTGAGGAAATGACTACTAGTTTATCACTTTCAATTTTAAGAACCCAAAAGTGTCTAGTTATTCAATATTAAATAGGAGTCACTCAAGTTCAAAACTTTGATTCCTTGAAAAAAATATTTATGCAAGCCTTCTCAAAATGTGTGTGTGTGTGTGTGTGTGTGTGTGTGTGTGTGTGTGTTCAAAAATACATCAGCTGGGATAAGGCACATTGTGTGTTACTACCTTAAATGAGATGAAGATTCTATATTCATTTCATTATGAGATAAATTCATAATGAGATTGTCTCTGAGTGCATTTGAGCAACAAATGCTATAGTAAAGCATGAATTGCAATATTCCACAAAAACCCCCAGGTGTTCATTTACTGAGAACTTTCTGCAATATAATCATTTGGGAATGAAATTTCCCATACTTAGACTCAGTGCCACAATACTTTGAGGAACATATTGAAAAATTCTTTTGGATAAAAAAACCCACCAACATAGAATGTTAAGGTTGGAAAGAACTTCAGAAATCCTTTAATCAGACCCCATCATTTTAGAAGCAAGGATATTGAGATCTATAGTCTAGAAGATCAAGAAGTAACATGGCCAAGGTTACTCAGTAGATGTCAGAGCTAAGACTTAAATCCAGGTTTTCTGCATTCCAATTGATGTTCTTTTCTACTAAAGATATTATTCATATATTTACTTTCTTTTTATTTTTTTATTTTTTCCCTTCTTTTTTTATTAAAGCTTTTTATTTACAAAGCATATGCATAGGTAATTTTTCCAACATTGACCTTTGCATAACCTTTTGTTGAAAATTTTCCACTTCTTACTCCCACCCCCTTCCCTATCTAGCAGGTAGTGCAATACATGTTAAATATGTTGAAATACATGTTAGACCCAATATGTGTATACATATTTATATAGTTAACTATTTGTGCAAGAAAAATCAGATCAAGAAGGAAGAAAAAGAAAAGCTGAGAAAGAAAAAAACCAAAATAAGAACAAATAACATCAGAGAGAGTGAGAATGCTATATCGTATTCTACCCTCTGTTTCCACGGTTCTCTCTCTGTGTGTAGATGGCTCTCTTGATCATTGCACAAGTGGAACAGGTTTTGAATCATTTCAATGTTGAAGAGAGCCATGTCCATCAAAATTGATCATTGTATAATCGTGTTGTTGCTGTGTATAATGATCTCCTGGTTCTGTTCATTTCACTCTGCATGAGTTTATGTTAAGTCTCTCCAGGCCTCTCTGAAATCATCCTGCTGGTCATTTCTTACATAACAATAATATTCCATAACATTCATATACCACAATTTATTCAGCCATTCTCCAGTTGATGGGCATCCATTCAGTTTTCAGTTTCTGGCCACCACAAAGAGGACTGACACAAACATTCTTGCACATATAGGTCCTTTTCCCTTCTTTAAGATCTCTTTGTGATATAATCCCAGTAGAAACACTGCTAGATCAAAGGGAATGCATAGTTTGATAATTTTTTGAGCAATCGCTCTCCAGAATGGTTGGATCTGTTCACAATTCCACCAACAATATATCAGTGACTCAGTTTTCCCACATCCCCTCCAACATTCATCTTTATCTTTTCCCCTCATTTTAGCTAATCTGACTGGTGAGTTGTCTTAATTTGCATTTCTCTGATCAATAGTGATTTGGAGTACCTTTTCACGTGGCTACAAATAGTTTTAATTTCTTCATTTGAAAATTGTTCCTATCTTTTGACCATTTATCAGTTGGAGAATGGCTTGAACTATTATAAATTTGAGTCAATTTTCTATATATTTTAGGCCTTTATCAGTTCCTTTGGATGTAAAAATTATTTTTTTTCTTTTTTAATCACTTTTATTTATTTAATATTTCCCCAGTTTCATTTAAAGCATTCTCTCTCTCTCTCTCTCTCT
This sequence comes from Sminthopsis crassicaudata, assembly GCF_048593235.1. Lineage (NCBI taxonomy): Eukaryota > Metazoa > Chordata > Mammalia > Dasyuromorphia > Dasyuridae > Sminthopsis > Sminthopsis crassicaudata. Next base: position 246,737,158 of record NC_133619.1, read on the forward strand.
CTCTCTCTCTCTCTCTCTCTCTCTCTCTCTCTCTCTCTCTCTCTCTCTCTTTTGAGGCTGGGGTTAAGTGACTTGCCCAGGTTCACACAGCTAGGAAGTGTTAAGTGTCTGAGACCAAATTTGAACTGGGGTCCTCCTGAATTCAGGGCTGGTGCTCTATCCACTGCATCACCTAGTTGCCCCCCATTTAAAGCATTTTTAAATATTTTTTAAACTTTTAAGTTCCAGATTCTCTCCCTTATTCCCATCCTCAGCTTGCATTAAGAAACCACATGGAAAGTTATGTAAAACACTTCCATAAAGGCCATGTTGTAAAAGAAAACATAGATCTCCCATCTTAATTTAAAAAAAAAAGTTCAAGAAAAATAAAGTTAAAAAGGGGGGGGGGGGGGGCAGCTAGGTGGTACAGTGGATAGAGAACCAGTCCTGAAGTCAGGAGGATCTGATTGCCTCAGCAAGAGAGAGAGAGAGAGAGAGAGAGAGAGAGAGAGAGAGAGAGAGAGAGAGAGAGAGAGAGAGAGAGAGATACCATCTGTATTCAGAAACAAATCATTTTCTTCTCTGGGAATGGATAGGATTTTTCATCATAAGTCCTCCAGAGTAGTAGAATAGCAAAGTTATTTATAGCCAGTCATCCCAAAACATTGCTATTATTTTGTACACAACACATTTCACTTTTCGAGGACTTTCCATAATTTTTTTCTAAACACCTTAGTTTAGAACAATAATATTCTAGACAATCATTTACCACACTTTATTCAGCCATTCTACCATTGATGAATATACCCCCAATTTCCAATCCTTTGCCTTAAGAAGAGAGTTGCTACAAATATTTTTGTACATATAGTTCCTTTTTCCTTTCCCTCCCCTTTTTAAATCTCTTTTGGTATTCTTGCCTAATAATGGTATTGTTAGATCAAAGGATATGCATCAATTTATAGCCCATTGGGCATAGATCATATCTTTTGGTCATTTATCAATTGGGGCATAGCTCTTGTTTTTTATAACTTTGACTCATCATCCTCTATGTTTGAGAAATAAGGCCTTGTAAGAGAAACTTGCTTCAAAATTCTTGTTATGATTACTATTCCTAACTATATTCTCCCATTTATTCTATTCTCTCTTGCCTTTCACCCTGCCCATCCTCAAAAGTGTTTTGCTACTGATCCCTTCCTCTCCCAATATGCCCTCTCTTTTATTACCCTTCTCCCTCCATATCCCATTCCCCTCCTATTTTCCTGGAGAGTAAGATAAATTTGTATATTCATATTGACTGTGTATGTTATTTCCCTTTTGAGCCAATTCTAATGGAGTCATTCACTACTTCTCTCATCCCCCTCTGTCCCTCCATTGTAAAAGCTTTTTTGTTCCCTCTTTTTTATGGCAGATAAATTAAACCATTCCACTCCTTTTTCTCCTAGGTCACTCCTCTCTCTCTCTCTCTCCTTTATTTCATCTTTTTTAGATATTGTCCCTTCTTATTCAACTCACATATGTGCCCTCTATCTATCTATCTATCTATCTATCTATCTATCTATCCACATAACTTCAAACTATCATAATAATGAGAAAGTACTAATAAGTTACAAGTATCATCTCCCCATGTAGAAATGTAAATAGATAAACCTAAGTAAGTCTCTTATGGTATCACTTTCCTGATTTTCTACTTATGCTTCTCCTGAGTGCTATATTAGAAAAATCAAATTTTCCATTAAGTTAGGGTCTTTTCATTGTGAATATTTGAAAATCTTCTATTTCATTTAATTTCCACCTTTTCTTCTAAAAGATTATACTCAATTATGTTGGGTATGTGATTCATGGTTGTAATCCTAGCCCCAAGGCTCTCCAGAATATCATATTCCAACTCCTGGAGTCTTTTAATGTAGAATCTGCTAAATCTTGGGTTATATTTACTGTGGCTCCACTATATTTGAATTATTTTTTTTCTTAATGCTTGCAATATTTTTTCCTTTACCTGGGAGTTCTGGAATTTGGGAGTTTTGATTTTGGAATCTTTCAGGAAGTAATTGTTGGATTCTTTCAATTTCTATTTTGCCCTCTGTTTCTAGAATATCAGGACAATTTTTCATGATAATTTCTTGAAAAATAATGTGGAAGCTCTTTTTTAATCATGACTTTCAGGTAGACCAATAATTTTAAAATTATCTCTACTGAATCTATTTTCCATGTCAGTTGTTTTTATAATGAGATATTTCACTTTTGGGGGTTTTTGCTTTATTGTATCTTGATTTCTCATAAAGTCATTAACTTTATTTACTCAATTCTAATTTTTAAGGACTTATGCCCTTGTCTATCTTTTTCTTGAAAGTCAAAGTAGTCATTATTCCCCTTTCTTTCTTCAGGACCATAAAGCAGCTATAAACACTATTTCAGTATAAATTTTGGAATTTAAACTGACTTCCACAAGTACACATACTACTAGCCAAGAATTTTGGAATATTTAGGCAGTCAGTGAAATAACTCTTCTGAAGAGATGGCCTTTATCATTTCCAAGAGAATTATATTTATAAGAATAGTTGATTTCAATCCATAGCATATTCTCTACTATATTACTTCTTCTATTATCTTCTTTCCCTTCCTTTCTCCCTCTCTCCCTCTCTGTTTCTTTGTGTGTACATGTGTGATTCTACTCCTCCATTTCTTCCTCACTGCCTTTTCTATCCCACTTAATTATGGTATCTTGCCAGATATGGCCCTAAATGTCTCATCACCTTCTTAGTTAAACTTTCAGTCAGTGTAAAACAATCCCAATGACAATATTTATTCTCCATATGTTTCAGTTGATTATATGACTATAGGGATGTGCTCTAATGTAGAAATCTGCCTGTTATAATATGCCAGTTCCCTTCTCAGGTTTTCATTAAGGATACCCTTGACAAGTATGCAAGATATTCACATAAACATTTTATAGATATGAGAAATCAGGCCATCATTCCTAATATCATCTTCCAAGTGCCATTTTATCTTATAGCACACTGAATACTGACATGTTAGAGCCTAAATATACCTGTTCCACTGACAATAAAAATGAAAATATCTTATTTTGGAAATGCTTTCAAATCTGTCCTTTCCCATATCTGTTCATTGTCCTCCTTCCAGTTAAATCTATAAATGTTCTTAAGGTAAATTGTATCAATTGGGTCTTGGACCAAGGTTCCTGCACACTCTTTTTCTTTTCCACAAAAGTTTGACCCTGATGAATCATCACAGAATTTAGGCAACCATGTTTTCTAGAAAGACTATGCCAGTAGAACACAATGTGGTTTCTACTAAACTAGTAAGGTTTTAAATACAAACCTGGTCACTACTATCTAAGGACAATGCAATAAGAATAAAGAGGCTTTTATGACATAAATATGGTGTTGACACCAAAATCCAGGAGAGCAAAAACTGAGAAAGAAAACTATAAACCATTTCCCTGACTAATATTGATGTAAAATTTTTTAATTAAATATTAAACAGATTACAATAATTTATCAAAAATGATACATTATGACTGGATGAGATTTATAACAGGAATGCAAGGCTAGTTCAATTTTTGAAAAACTATCTGCATAATTGAATATATCAATAACAATAGTAACAAAAATCTTGCAATTATTTCAGTAGAAGCAGAAAAACCTTGTGGAAAAAATGTATCACTCTTTCCCTTAAAAATACTAGAAAGCATAGAAATAAAGTTTTCTTTGATGTTATAAGTAATATCATCAATAAATATTATCTATAATGGAGTTAACTTAGATACCTTCCCAGTAACATCAGAAATGAACCAAAGATATCCATTATCATCACTATTATTCAATATTTTGCTAGATATGTTAACTATAGCAATAATAAAAGAAAAAGAAATTTAAGAAATGATAATAGTCAATGAAGAAATAAAACTATCACTATTTGCAGAGGATATGGTGTCATTCTTGGAAATTTCTAGAGAATCAATTAAAAAACTAGTTGATACAATAAACAATTTAATCAAAATTGCAGATAGAAAATAAATATTATATATATATAATATAAAAATATGTCAATCATTAGCATTTATATGTATTATAATGTCCAGCAGGAAGAGATGGAAAGAGAAATTCCATTTAAAATAAATGTAGACAATATAAAATATTTAGAAGTGTGTCTGCCAAGATGAACCTTGGAACTATATAAACACAATTACAAAACATTTTCACACAAATAAAGACAGATCCAAACAATTAGAGAAATATTAATTGCTCATGGATAGGCTGAGCCAATATATATTTGCTTTTTCAGTGCCATACCAATTAAGCTACCAGATATTTATAGGGCTAGGAAAATTATAACAAAATTAATTTTGAAGAACAAAACATCAAGAATATCAAGGGAATTGATGAAAAGAAAATGTTAAAGTGCTCTAGCAATAATCAGGCTTCAAACTATATTATTAAGTGGTAATCATCAAACAATATGGTATTGTCTAAGAAATAGAGTGGAAAATTCAATGGAATAGATTAGCTTTACAATAGAGTCATTTATTACTGTGTGCTTCATAATCTAGTGGTTGATAAACCCAATGACCCTAGCCTTTGAGACAGGAGTTCACTAAGATTTCTAAGGACAGTTATGGTCTTTGCTTTTTGCACTTGTATTCCCAAAATTAAACGCAATGCTTACTACATACAGATAATAAATGCTCCTCTCATTCATTCAATCACAAAGTTATTCTGGTCCTCCATGATAACACCAATTTCTCCCATTTTTGAAATTTAGGACATATTTCCTTCTCTAATCCAGTTCAATTTTTCATACTTTCAACAAAAATTGACAGGAGTTCAAAAATGGCATTCACTATTTGAACTTATCTCTCTATTATCCACTTTTGTCTTACCCATTCCAGTCCAAGTGTTTTGTCCTTTGCAAAAGAGAGAGAGAGAGAGAATGAGAGAGAGAGAGAGAGAGAGAGAGAGAGAGAGAGAGAGAGAGAGAGAGAGAGAGAGAGAGAGAGAGAGAGAGAGAAGAGAGAGAGAGAGAGAGAGAGAGAGAGAGAGAGAGAGAGAGAGAGAGAGAGAGAGAGAAAGGAAGAAATCAGTATAAGAACTGGGCATTCTGCCTTCTCTCCACAGCCCACCTGAACAGAAGTTGAATCAGTCCTTCTTTTCCCATCTGTAGCTACAACATGATTTGACTTTATAGATTAGGTCTATATTTCATAACAGTCAGTGCTCATGCCAGTACAATAACTTTCTCTTCCTAAAGACTCTTTTATTTGCAAAAAAAAAATAACAAAAATTACATACTGGAACTATTTCTATACAATTATTTAAAAGTAATCTTTCATTTAAACCATCAAAGATGTAGTAAAGTCTATTAATAGTTTCAGACCTGCTAGGTTTTTCTATGATATATCCAATAATTCAATAATCATCCAAAGACTATTAACATTTTAAAAATGACAAGCTCCAGTTTACTCCAGTTCTCAGGGTCACTTTAGAAGCTAAACCTTAGATCAAAAAGCTCTTTGACTTATATAATAACTGGATCAGGAATTCTCAGCAAGTTCTTATTTCAGTAATAGTACAAGAAAGTATAAAATTGAACTGATTCACCAAAGATTTAAGATCACAAAGGAAAAAGAGTGTAGACAGCATAGGAATGAAGTATTGGAAATCACAAGGAGAAAGTAGAATGGAGTTAAGGGATAATAAAGCAAAGAAAAAGATAAAATGATACAAAATTATTATTATATAATGGAATCTCAGAGCTCATGAACATGAAATGAAATGCTTATGTGTGATGGCAAAATCAAGGATATGTACGTACCTGTGAGAGAGAGTGGTGAAGTAGGTCTTGGGAAATAGAAAAATGGAGGGTGTTAGAGGAGTATCAATATGTATATTGAATTTACCTTAATATAGGGCAAGATTTGGGATAGAGACTGTGAACAGGCAATGGAATCATTGACAAGAGAAGCCATATTTGCTGAGAGTCAGTAAATATCAGCATTCAAAAACTTAATTGTGTGTTAAGTTTGAATGGAATTAATTTCAAAGGAAAAAAGGTTACAGAGTTATGTTGGAAGACAGAGAAATTAGATATAGGAAGACACAGAAAGCTATGATTATTCTCAACCAGAACTAGAGCATTAGAGGTGTGAATGAAAGTCTAACTAATACTATAAAGGGTGGCCAGGGATATTGGGTCATAGGGAGATAGCAAGATCTGAGAGCCAGAGATGAAAGGAATAGGAAGGGAACAGAATTATGATGAAAAAAATATGTCAACCTGGATTAGGCATGTAAGAAAACATAGTAGAAGGTACGGATGGATCTAAACATCTGAAGTTTATAGGTGAGAAAGATGAGAAATGGGAACAAGCCATTAGAAGGGGGTGTGGTGAGGAATAAAGTTTGTGAAATGATAGCTAGAATTTTAAAATCCTATTGTAATAAAGTGATAATATACTAACAATTGATGAATGAACCTAGAAAGAGTAACAGTAGTTAGAGAGAAATCCATTGAGGGAATCAGAAGATTGGACTTTTTGAGGCATTCCTTTGAGGTCTAACCTCAATATAGATGAAGATGTTAAGTCCTTTAGCCAAGAAAGTTCATCTCAGAGAAGAAAGGAGAAGGCAAATAATTGGCTCTGGGGAGTTTGCGGGTGCAAGGGGTCTTTAAGGCACTGGAGAAAGCCATAGGGCAAAGACAGAGTTGGTAGTTTTGTACCCTGAATTTGGGATTGATACAGAGCATCTTGGGAAGTCACAGGAGCAAAGAACTTTGTACCCTCATTCTGGTGGTTAAATAAATGAAATATTCAAGCAAATAAAACAGAACAAACTGATTTTCGTTGGTCTTATTCAGACTTGTTATGGACTTAGTGGAGGGGATTCTGGTGCAATATATAATAATGAAGATTTGACAAGAAGTAAGATTTCACTTGAAGATTCAGAAGTCTTTTGCCACATACAAAATGAACACAGAACATAGTAGTAGCTATTGTAAAATAAAAATACTTCCAAGCTTTATTTACACAGTTTGTTTTATTGATACTAAAATAAAAGCCAAGGGCCTAATGCATGAATTAAATTTATTTATATTCAGTCTTACCCTTCCATTGATGCAACCTATTCTTTAAAATGGTCATGAAAATGTAAAGTTCATAGCAACTGGTACAACAAAATGGCACAGGCAAGAAGCTCTGAGTTCAAATCTGGTATTACATAGTTAACAGTTATGTTATTCTGAGCTCTATCTGCTTTTTAAAAATCTATACCCTGGCAGTAATAAAAGCACCTAATTCCCAGGTTAATGTTAGCAACATTCCCACCCTGGAGAAACTTTTTCTTAGAGTTTCCTCTCTCCTGACTGGTGAGCACATGCTCAAACCACTAATTTCATGAAGATCTCCTACCAAACATCACATCACTCTCCAGATATCCTCCTCTTTGACAGCTGTCTCTCTTCCAAATAGCTACTTTATCCACCCCCTGCTTTTAAGCTTCCCATTGTGTGTTTTCTCCTATTGGAAGTTTCTTGAGGTAAGAGACTGTATTTATTGTTTATGTTTGTTTTCCTTTGCTTAGGACAATGCCTGTTTCATAATAGTTCTTAATAAATGCCTTCCTTATCTATGTATCTACCTACTTACCTATCTATCCATCAATCAGTCTGACTTTCTATCTCTTTCCATTTATTCATCCAACCATCTATCTACCTATTCTTCCCGTATGAATACTTTCCATCTGCATGAATCACAATTCTATACCTTACTAGATAACCTTCTTTGAAGTAGGGCTACCGACTAGACTTGTCTATTGATTTAATTATCTATCTATGTCCCTACATACCTATCTATTCATCTATTGATCTTTTTCTTTTTATCTAGTCATCCATCTAGCCATCTAGCCATCTATCTGTAATGTCTATCTGTCTATAACCTTTCACTTACAAGAATCTCTACACTTAAGACAGCCTTTTTTGAACTAGGGATAGGAATTAGACTTGTGATTTGATCAATTTGTGAAACTCCCAGGTGAGAACACTCTTTTCCAATTCTGGTATATCTTCTCTGTCACTAATAGTCCTAGAGAGTTTCCTAAGATCTTAATCAAGTGACTAAGAGACTTGCCCAGGGTCATAAAGCTAATCTCAGAAGCAAGACATGGAGTCAGGTCTTCCTCTCTGAATTGCTATGACCAAAATAAATCATCACATTTCCAAGCTAGGTGAGTTCTTAGATGACAAATAGTCTCTTTCCAGACCCATTTAGAAAGAAATCTTCTAACTTGGTAAGATCTGCCAAAGTACAAGCTCCGAAGGTCATAGCTTTTGACAACCCAAGTCCTCTTTTAAATTATAAGATATTTAATGTAGGACTTTACTAAGAAAAAATTATTCTTAAAGAATATTATCCATATCCATTATGCTTTTTTCACTCTATGTATCCTAATCTAATTTGCCTACCGAAAATATGCCCTTTCTGCAAAGACAGACTCAGTTTTAAGGGAAGGAGAACAAGATATAAGCCTGGATAATACTTATTTTGTCTTTCTTCAACTATGTTTCAATGTTCACTCTTTTCTGGTCAAGGAAGAATCCATATTCTTCCTATAATGTTATCATTTTTATATAATTGTCTCTGAATTGCCAATTAATTATAGTCATGGAGGGTTGAAAAACTACACATCCATTTAATTCAGAATTACAGAATCCAGAATGAAAATCTATTTAGTTCAATCTATCCTGACAGGAAATCATTGTCCTTGAAGATCTTCACTGAAGGGAAATATGCTTCCTCCTAAAAAGCTAATTCCTTTTTCATATAGTTCTGGTTCTTAGAAAGTTTTCCCTTTTAATTCTTTGGCATATTCTTGCTTCATCTTTATTTGACTAAAAACTCAGATTTTTATAAAGTATCCATGTAGTCATTCAAAGACCATAGTTGATTGAGAAAGAATATAGTGACAATAGTCAAAAATCTAGAAGGTAACTCAAAGATGGTAACCTATTTGGTTTATAACTGAGAATTATAACTGAGAACTCATTCTAAAAAAATAATGATAATCATCAAAATGTATATAGCATTTAAAATTTGTAAGCATTTTATATATTTTTCCTCATTACAACTTCACAGTAACTCAATGAGACATATTCTATCATTATCTCCATTTTACAGATGAGGAAACTGAGGCTAAAAGAAGCTAATTTACTTACCCAGACTCATACAACCAATAAAGGTCTGAGAAAGTTTTCCTGACTCCAAATCTAGAATTTTATCCCCTAGTAGTTAGTTATCAAAGTATGATTGCTGTTCAAACATTTTTCACTCATGTACACTTTTTTGTGACTTCATTCGGAGTTGTCTAAGTAAAGATACTAAAGTGGTTTGCTATTTCCTTCTGCAGCTCAGTTTACAGATGAGGAAACTGAGGCAAACAGGCTTAAGTGACTTGCCCAGGTTCACACAACTAGTAAATGTCTGAGGCCACATTTGAACTCATGGAGATGAGTCTACTTAAATCCAAGCCTGGTACTCTGTCCACTGACTCACCTAGCTGCCCTCAAAAAACTTACAATTGATAGAGTTTTAACTTTGATTCTTTCTTTCTTCTGGTAATAAGCACTAGAAATTCTAAGAGGAAAATAGAAAAAAGAAAATTAGTTGAATAAAAATCTAGATGAGGGAGTTTTAACTTGGAGTCCATCTTTTTTTATTATATTATTTTAAGAACTATTTGAAAATAATTTCCTTTGTAATGATATATATATATATTTTACTTAATACTCAAATACTGATAATTTTTAATATTTTCAAACATTATTTGGAGTTCAAAAACTTTAGCAGATTGAAAATGATATCCATGACACAAAAAAAATAGTTAAGAACCCTTGGTCTAGATCAGAGATGGGGAAACTTTTTCCTGTAAAAGGATATTTGGATATTTATAACATTGTTCACAGGTAGAACTCAAGCAGGGGATTGGGCTTATGTCCCAAAGAAATACTGAGGAGGGGAAAGGGATTTGTATGTGCCAAAATGTTTGTGGCAGCTCTTTTCATAGTGGCCAGAAACTGGAAGATGAATGGATGTCCATCAATTGGAGAATGGTTGGGTAAATTATGGTATATGAAGTTTATGGAATATTATTGTTCTGTAAGAAATGACCAGCAGGAGGAATACAGAGAGGCTTGGAGAGACTTACATCAACTGATGCTGAGTGAAATGAATAGAACCAGAAGATCACTGTACACTTCAATGTTGTATGAAGATGTATTCTGATGGAAGTGGATATCTTCAACATAAAGAAGATCCAACTCACTTCCAGTTGATCAATGATGGACAGAAACAACTACACCCAGAGAAGGAACACTGGGAAGTGAATGTAAATTTAGCACTACTATCTATCTACCCAGGTTACTTATACCTTCGGAATCTAATACTTAATGTGCAACAAGAAAATTGGATTTACACACATATATTGTATCTAGGTTATACTGTAACACATGTAAAATGTATGGGATTGCCGGTCAACAATGGAAGGGAGTAGAGGGAGGGAGGGGATAATTTGGAAAAATGAATACAAGGGATAATGTTATAAAAAAAATTACTCATGCATATATACTGTCAAAAATTTATAAATAAAATAAAAAAAAAAGAACTCAAGCAGGGGGAGGTTGTTTTCAACTATGTATAATTTTAATTTCTGCATTGAAAAACTACCTATTTGTAATCTTTGACCATTTATCAATTAAGAATGACTTGTAATCTTACAAATTTGACTCAGTTATGAGTGTAATTTAGATAACCCTTGTGGATACACACATAGGCTATACATATTCCTTAAACCTATATTTATGACAAATATATTTTATATGCACTTATCTCACCTCCTTACAGGAGAATTAGAATTGTAAATGCCTAAGAGTATAAGAATGGAAGCTCCTTATGAGTAGCTTTCAGCTCATCTTCACCTACAGATAATTATGTAAATAATTTTTCCAGCCTTATAGAGCCTACAGGCCAGAAGTTGCGCACCTCTGATTTAGATAATCAATGTGTGATAGTCAAAAAATTCCTTAATGACATTATAAAATAATCCACTTTTCAAAATACCTACTTAACAAATATTTGGGTCCATTTTTCTCCAGAATTCTTAAACATAATTTGCTAACTGTAGGAAACAGGGTACAAATTCAATTTTACCTTTTTGTCCTCCTCCTATGGACTGATTCTTAGAAAGGTAATTCCCAGAAGTTAAAGCATTGTAATTTTTCAGTTCCCTTCTTCTGAGCCACTGAGCTGTTGTTAATGTTAACACATGAATGCAATTTTTCCAGTTGCTATTGTGTCAAATGCAGAGCAGACAGATATAGAACCTGTAAGAATTCACAATCTTCAAAAAAGCATTAACTTCCTAGACTTGTAAATTTTAGAATTGCAAACAGACTGGCTGGTGGCCTCTCTGGAAAGCTTGTCTTTGCTGGTTCATAATAGCTTCCCAAAAGTAAAATCAACACAAAAGTGGCCATTCATTGAGTCACCTTTGGCAGACTATGATTTTAGTTCAAAGTCTGAGTCACTATGATGGTGTGTTTTTCTACCAGCTCTTAGCTATTTTTAGCTGCAACTTTATTTTTGTCGCCTTTGTTTCAGTCACATCAATGGGAGGAAGTCGTCTGGCGCAGCCTGTGGTATATTTCTAGTGATGTGTTTTGAGAAAAGAAGCACAAATGTAAATTCACACCTATAATTTTAGTGCTTGGAAAGGACCCCAGACCTTGGTAAACTCTGCTGAGAGAGCCTCCAATGACAGTCCCTCCTCCACACAGGAACCATATTTCTCAGCTCTGGGGAAGAGGAAGTTCTACTTGGCCTGTGTAAACACTTCACCCTGATGGAGGCCAACAATTAGATCATAAGGACTGGGAAGAGTGATTCCAAATCCAAAAGCTGAAAAAAGGACTATTATAATCAACTCTTAATAACATTATAGCCATATTTTGTTTTAAACAAAGTGGTTTTCAAGTTTACCATTGCCTCCTTGCATCGTATAACAGTTTACATTTTATAAATGCTACTATTGATTTTCCCAGTGGAGTCATACAATAAATCTACATATACAAAACTGAAATCATTATTTTTGGCTAAAGCCCTCCTCTATTCCTAACTTTGTCATTTCTTTTCATAATCAACAAGTATTTGTTAAGCACCAATTATGTGCCAGATACTGTGTTTATTGACAGACACACAGAGTAGAAATGAAACAATCCCTACTCATAAGGAGCTTACAATGCTAATTCTCCTCTAAGAAGGTGAGTTAACAAACACATATAAAATATATCCATCCTAAATATAGATTTAAGGAATATTTGTAACATGTATATATCACATGGCTTATCTAAATTACACTATAACTGAGTCAAATTTGTAAGAATATAAATCATTCTCTAATTGATAAATGGTTAAAGATTATGAACAGGTAGTTTTTCAATGCAGAAATCAAAATTATATATAGTCATATGAAAAAATAATGCAGATCATTGTTTTTAAAAAATGCCAATTGAAACATTTCTGAGATGCTACTTCACACTTATTGGCTAATATGACAGGAAAAATGATAAATATTGGAGGAGATGTAGGAAAACAAAGATACTAATGCATTGATGTGAATTGATTCAACCATTCTGAAAATAAATTTGGAACTATGCCCAGGGGTTATAAAACTGCATGTCTTTTGATCCAGCAATATCTCTATGAGATCTATGTTCCAAAGAGATCAAAAAACAAAAATAAACTGGAAAAGAAATGATTTGTACAAAAAATATTTATAACAGCTCTTTTTATAGTAGCTAAGGATTGGATATTGAGAGGATGCCCATTAATTGAGGAATGACTGAATAAGTTATGTTATCTGGAGGTAATAGAATATTATTGTAACATAAAAAATAGCAAGCAGGATGATTTCAGAAAAAAAATAGAAAGAACTGATGCAGAGTAAAATAAACAGAACCAGGAAAACATTGTTCATAGTAATAGCAATACTGTACAATAAACAACTGTGAAAAATGTAGGTATTCTGATTAATACAGTGACCTACGAAAATCCCAACTCATGATCTCATGAAGAAAAATGCTACCAAGCTCTTAAGAACTGAAAGTATCTAAATACAGAACAAAGCATACTATTTTTCACTTTCTTTTTGGAGCGGAGGTAGGAATGGAATATCCACAAAATGACTAATATGGAATTGTTTTATATGATTTTACATATAACCTATATCAGTTTGCTTATTATCTTTGGAAGGGGGAAGAGAAAGGAGAGAAGGATAAAATTTAAAGCTCAATATTTAACAATGAATGTTTAAAATTATTTTTATGTGTAACTGTGAAAAATAATAAAATACTTTTTAAAAAATAAATGAGATTCAGTGATGGGACATGGATAAATATCTCTGGAATCTTGCCTATCTCTCTCCAAGGGAGACTTTTGAATCCTGCTTGAAGCAAGAGAAAGACCTTGAGGGATGCTTTCTTTGATCTCCTCAGATAAGGAATACTCATGTAGAGTTATATGAATACCTAAATAATACTGGTTTAATAGTAAGGTATTTTTAGATCTAAAAACAACAAAACTTATGGTTTCTCGATTCTGTCCCTTAAAGGTAAAGGGTAACAAAAATGTACACTCACAGGCTTGTCTGCTTCCCACCAAATATTAGTTACACAAAAGACCCAAATAGTGATTAATGAGTAAATTCATTACCCAAGCAGATAATAAACAGAAACTGGGGAAGTTATAGGGTACGATGTACCAGAAAATACACAAGTGAATATATTCTTTAGATGGGAATGAATTGAATTCTTACTAAAGCAAAAAGGAGGAGGCCTGATCTTAGCCAAGGAAAAATTTCTTGAAATATCTAGGCATTTAACTAAAAATTAGGGAAATTACTGATGAGCCATCTTACCTGTACACATCTTCAAGACATTAATTCTCTTCCTCCTTTCTGAAGTTCCAGAGTCTCTATTTTCTCTCTCTTCTTCCTTCCTCTCTCTTTCTCTTTATTCCTCTCCTCACTCTCTTCCACTCTCACCCTCATATTTCTCCTCTACAAAAGTCTTATATCAATTCTACCTTTTATAAAAGAACACAGTGTTAAGTTGCATTCTTTTCTCCAATTAGGAGAGTCTTATGCACCATACAATAATTTTGCAATCCAAGTATTAATACAAAAAACTTAAATAAAATGTATTTGGGAGATAGGCCTGGAGATTGAGAGAAATAGGAAAGAATTTTTGCAAAAAACAGTGTTTGACTTGCATCTTAGAAAAGAGAGGGACATGTGAGCCACAGGTAAGGAGGGAATACATTCCAAACATAAAGAATGGCTTGTGTAAAAATGCAGAGATTGAAACAGAATATCATGTGTGCAGAGCAGAGAGAAAACCAATTTGGATGGATTAGAGTGCCAAAAGAAGAGAAATATCCTTTGAGGATGAAAAGATAGATTGGAACCAGGTTGTTATAAAAGTTAAGCAGAAAAGATTATATTTTATTTTAGAGTCAATATAAAGCCATTGGAGGTGCTGAGTAGGAGAGTCAGATGATTGGATCTGTGTGCAAAGAAAATCAACTTTAGCAATAGTATATAAGATGAAAATGGGGAGAAATTTTAGCCAGGAAGACCAATTAGGTGATTGCTACAATAGGCTATGAGGCTATGAAGACCTGACTCAAGCTGGAAGCTTTGTGAGTGGAGAGAAGAGGTTGGATGAAAGAAATGTTGTAAAGATAGAAAGAGCAAGAATTAGCAACTGAGTATGTGTACATGTATGAGTATGTGTAATAAAAGTGGAGGAGCCATTGGTAATGCTGAAATTACAAACCTCTGACAATAAATAAATGGCAGTGGCTTTCACAAGAAAAGGGAAGTTTGAAAGAGTAGAAAGTTTAGAAGGAATGGCAATGAATACAGTTTTAGGCATATTGAATTTAAGATGCCACCAAGACATCAATTTGAACTATTCAATATATGATAAGTGATACAGAATTGAAGCTTATGGAAGAGACTAGAGCAGAATCATCTATATAGAGATGACAATTAAGCCTACGACTTCAAGCTCCCTATTTCTCTACCCCCTTTCTCATCCAATCTCTGTCACTTCCTCTTTTCTCAGTAACTCCTCAACCACTTGCAGTCCCGCTTCTTACCTCATCACTCAACTGAAACTTCTCTCTTCTTACCAATGTTCTCATATTTGGCAAGTCTACACCTTTGGGATGAAATTATCAAGGGAGAAAACATATAGAGGGAGAAAAAGAAAGAACAGAACTGAGAACTGTGGGAAACACCCACAATTAGGGAATATGATGAATATCAAGGAAGACTGAGAAAAATCAGTAGGGTGAATAGAACACAAGTTAGGAACAAGTAGTGTCACTAAACCCAAAAAGAGGATAGTACGGGGAAGCAGAGATTATTTAATAATACCAAATACTGCAGATAGCTCAAGAAAGTTAATAAATGAGAAAAGCAGACTTGGCAAATAAGAGACAATTGCTAACTTTGGAGGGAGAAATTTCAGTTGAGTGGTGAAGGAATTAAAAATTTGAGTAGTTACTAAAAGAAAGTGATGAAATTTGGCAGAGAAGAGGAATAGAGATATATAGGAATATAGCTTGAGGACATGATAGGGTATAGGGAAAGTGGTTTTGGGGGAAGAAGTTATTTTTAAGAATGGTAGAGGTGAATCTATTTGAAGATGATCAGAAAAGTGAAAAAAGTTGTAGATCTGAGAATAAAATTAAAGATGACCAAGGATGCTAAAGATACGAAGTAGGGAAGGAAGGAAAAGAAAGAAAGAAAAAGAGAGAAAGGGATTAAATGCATTGGGGGGGGAGGAAAGGATCTATAGACAAGAGAACTGTGAAAAGTTTGAGGAGGGAAGAAAAGGTTTGTAAAAAGCTCTCTGCAGAGTAAAAAGGTATTCAATTAATGAAAATTAAAAGAACTGTCTTATTGAAGTAGAGATCCATTGAGGTCAGATAATATGAAATTGTAACAAACCTTTTCAATACTATCATCTGTTTTCATCCAGCTACATTCAGTAGGTACAGAGTAAGATTAGAGAAGGTGTAGAAATAAATCAGATCTGAGGCTTGGTAAGAAAGAATTGACAACAGGATAAACAGAAAAAAAAAAAAAGATTCAATAGCAGAGTGGGGTGTAGAACTGAAATGGCTAATTATTGTGTTTAATTTAGAAAAGAAGCAACATTAAGATACAGCATGGGGAATGGCCTGAAAATATAATGAATGGTAAAGGTATAGCAGGGTTTTTAATAATATTTTTGTTAATTTCCTTAACTATTTCAATAAACATTTCTCAGCAAAGTAGAAAAGTTTTTAACAATCATTTTGAGTTCCAGATTCTCTCCCTTCTTCCAGTCCCACTTCTTTCCTGAAGAAGGCAAGCAATTTTCTATCAGTTATACATATAAAGTCATTCAAAACATATTTCCATATTAGTCCTATTGCAAAACAGAAAAAAATAATAAAAAGTTTTTAACTTTTCAATGTTTCAATCTACATTTGAATTCATCAGTTCTCTCTATAGAGGTGGATAGTCTTTTTCATCATGGAATGGTGGAATCTTAGATCATGATCTTAAACACAGTAGCTAAGAATTTTCACAGTTGAACATCCAATATTACTGTTATCTGAACAATGTTCTAGTTTTGCTCACTTAACTTTCAATCAGTTCATATAAGTCTTCTCAGATTTTTAAAAATCATTCTGCTTATCATTTCTCACAGCTCAATAGCATTCCATCACAATCATATACGACAATTTGTTCAGTCATACCTTAATTGATGAGCATCCCCTCAATTTCCAATTCTTTGCTCTTAAAAGAAGAGCTGCTATAAATATTTTTGTACATGTAGGTCCTTCCACCCACCATTTTAAAAAATATTTTTGGGGTAGAGTTAGTAGTGGTCTTGCTGCATCCAAAGATATGCAATTTTATAGCCCCTTGGCAAAGTTCCAAATTGTTCTCCAGAATGGTTGAGCTAGGTCACTCCACTAGCAGTGAATTAGTATCCCTATTTTTCCACATCCCTTCCACCATTTGTCATTTTCCATGTTAGAAAATATGATAGGTATGAGGTGGTATCTTAAAGCTGCTTTAATTTGTATTTCTCTAATCAGGAGTGAGTTAGAGGGTTTTTCTATAGCTTTTTATCTTTTCAGAAAATTTCCTGGATATATCCTTTGAGCATTTATCAACTGGGAATCCCACTACCCCTCTTCTAAATTTGACTCCCTATATATTTGAGAAACTTACTATAAATTTTCCCCCACTCTCCTGTTTTCATTCCAGTTTTTGATGCATTAATTTTACTTTGCAAAACTTTTTAAATTTTATGTAATCAATATTATTTGATCATCTCTATATTTATCTGATCCTTTTCCATATCTATATCACCTAAATCATTTATTCATTTTGACCTTGGATCTTTAGGTTTATCAAACTGTATTACTATGTTCATTTACCACTGGTGGTATTGAGTCATTTCAGTTGTGTCAGACTCTTCGTGATTTCATTTGAGGTTTTCTCAGCAAAGTACTAGAGAGGTTTGCCATTTTATCTCCAGCTCATTTTAAAGGTGAGGAACTGAGGCAAATAAGATGAATCTTCCTGACTTCAGTGCCAACACTCTGTGCACTATGGCACCACCTAGCTTTTCCTTTATTACTTTATACTGTGTACATAATCTATTCCACTACTCCAGCACGCTGCTCCTAGCCACTACCAGATTGTTTTAATGATTATCACTTTTAAATATATGTAGTTTGAAATCTGACTGCTAGACCACCTTCCTTAACATTATTTTTCATTGATTCCCTTGATATTATTGACTTTTTGTTCTTCCAGATGAATTTCTTATTTTTCTACCTCTATAAAATAATTATGTGATAGTTTGGTTGCTATTGTATTATAGTATGGTTGTGTTGGTCTACCCATATGCAAATAATATTTCTCCAATGGTTTCAATCTGTCATTGTGTGAAAAGTGTTTTGTAATTGATTTTGAAGTCCCTGACTTCTTCTTATAAAGTTAAGGTTCCCTACTAGTATAGTTTTACTATGTGTTTTTTCCTGAAATTAAATTTAAAATTTCCTTTAAGAATTTGGATGTTATGCCATTCAGTACACATATGTTTGGTATTGATATTATTTCATTGTCTATGATTCCTTTTAGCAAAAGGTAGTTTTCATACTTATCCTTTTAATAAGGTCTACTTTTGCTTTTGGCTTAATTGAGATCATGTTTGCTACTCCACCATTTTTCTTCACCTGAAGCATAATAGATCCTACTCCAGTGCCTTATTTTAATTCTGTGTGTGTGTGTGTATGTATTTGTGTGTGTGTGTCTATTTCAAGTCTCTATCTTGTCAAGAACATTTTATTAGATTCTGGTTTCTAATATATTCTTCTATCTACTTCCATTTTATGAGTATCTTATTCAAATTCATAATTATGATTATTAACTATACATTTTCTCCATCCTATTTTCTTCTTTGTCCTTTTCTCTCTTTTTTAAATCCTGTTTTCCCTCTAAAGATTGTTTTGTTCACTGCCTTCTTTGTTTTGTACCCCCCTTTTTCATCTCACTTCCTCCTTTTCCCCCCTCCTACTTCCCTGTTTGGTAAGATAGCTTTATAGTACTAATGGAGTACATTTTCCCTCTTTGATTTATAAGTTTCAAGCACTGTGCATGTACACACACACACACACACACACACACACACACACACACACACACCACTCCTTCCTCCACTATAAAAGCTCCTCCTTGTGCATCTCTTTTATGCCAAGATAATTTTCCCCATTCTTCCACTCCAATTCACTTTTTACCCAGGACATCTCTCTTTCTCAGCTATACATTTTTTAAAATATCATCCTAACCTAATCAATCCACTTCAGAACCTTTTATGTAGAAACCTTCTAGCTGCCCTAATAATGGTAAAGTTCTTAGAGATCCATGTATCATCTCCATAAATGAAAAATAAACAGAATAATCATCTTGACTCCCTTGTGATTTCTCTTTCATATTTATCTTTTTATACTTCTCTTGATTCTTGTTTTTGAACATGAAATTTTCTCTCCATTTCTGTTCTTTTTATCAAGAATGGCTGAAATTCTTTTATTTCATTGAATATCAATTTTTTTCTTCTGAAGTACTCAGATCTGATGATTTTAATCCCAGTTCTTTTCCATTCTGGAATACCATATTCCAAACCTTCTGTTCTTTTCATGAGGCATAACTCCTAAATCTTGGTGTTTGAATGGTTGCTTTACGGATACTTGAATTCTGAAATTGGACTATGATATTCTTAGTTTTCATTTTAGGCAGCAGGCAGTTAGTGAATTCTTTCCACTTCTATTCTGCTTTCTGTTTCTGGCATAATGGACCAGTTTCCCTTGATAATTTCTTGAAATATGATGTCTGGAGTCTTTCTTTGATCTTGATCTTTCAGACAATCTCTTAAATCCTAAATTGTCTCTCTTTAATCTGTTTTCCAACCACAGTTGTTTTTATCAGATATTTCACATTTTCTTTTATTTTCATTTTTTAACTTTTGTTTTATTGTTTCTTGATGTCTCATGGAGTCATTAACTTCCATTGGTCTAATTTTAATTTTCAAGGAAATATTTTTTCATTAAGCTTTTGTACCTCTTTTTTTCCATTAGGCCAAGTCTACTTTTTAAAGACTTATTTTCATCAATAAATTATTTTACATCTTTTTTTCCATTAGGACAATTCTACTTTTAAGGTGTTATTTATTTACTATTTTTTGTGCCTCTTGACAAATTTTAATTGTCTTTTCATAATTTTCTTTCTTTGCTTTAATTTCTTTACCCAATTTTCCCTCTACCACTCTTATTTGAGTTTGAAAATCATTGTTCAGTTCTCCCAGAATTTGTCTTCAATTCATATTTTTCTTTGATGTTTTTCTTTTAGCTGTTTTGACTTCATTTTTTTTCTGAGTTTGTGTCTTAAGCCTTCCTATTATTATAGTGGCTTTTAATGATGAACTTCTTTTTGCATATTTTTCATCTTATTTCTTGATTTGGAATTTTGTTAATGTTGGACTCTGTTCTTAGCACTGAGAGTAAAGAGAATCAATCTCAAGATTCAGAATTTTTCACACTACTATTTTCAGAGAGAGTGCTGGGGGGTTGAAAATTTATAGTGTTTCTAAGGTGGTATGTTCTGAAGAAAGGTATTCACTACTGTCCTGTTCTGTGATATGGTCCTTACCTAGCAAGTGCCCCTGTTCCCTTGGATGATACTATTTTTCTGAATCCCCGATACCCTGGAGCTAGAAGTGATATTGCCCCTCAGGGATTCCATTCCTTCTTGACCAAAAGTGTTACTCTCTGCCCTCCTTAAATTGTGATGCCAAATAATATCTATTCCTGTATACAGATCTAACACATGGGAACTCTGTAATCTCTTTCTGACCAGTTGCAAAGTTCCCTTTATGTCTCTCATTTCAAATCCCCTAGAGGTGTTGCTTCTGTCTCTCATGCCATATTTCTCTTTTTCTGACCTCCTAGGTTGTCACAAAATATAAGGATGTGTCAATCTGATCTTTTCTTGGTTCTGCCATTCCAGAATTCAATTTAAGGAGTTACTTTTAAATTGTTTAAAGAACAATCTGGGGAGAGTCCAGGTGAATGCTTTCTCTCTTCCATCTCCAGAAGTCAGGAAATTAGGTCTTAGTGAGGTCAGACTTTTTCCTCTCCAATCTACCTACCTTGATACCTAATAAGAAGCAATTTCTTGAAGTCTTTTAGTACCTAGAACACTATGTTCTGGAGACAAGGAATAAAATCTTAAAGTAAACTTTAGGTGTCAAGATGAAGAAAACTGGAAAACCTTAGTGCAATAGGAGTACATCTACAAAGTACAGTCTATTTCAGCCCTACTGAATAGGCAAGGCTTATTGCCTTGAGTTATTGTAACTTAAAGGTAAAGAAACTTTACTAGTTAGTAGGGGTACATATCAAAATCTTTACTTTCAAATGTGCAAGTTTCATAATCCATGTGGAATTCTGAAAATCATCATAAAATCATAGAATCTCAGAATTAGAACAAAACTCAAAGGCCATGTAGTATAAAGTGGAATCTCAAACAAGTGTGTTCTAAATAAGTGAACAACATATTTCTTCTCAGGATGTAATATTGCACTTTAGGATAGTGCTAAGATTTTTCCTTATAAGAAGCCTAATTGTGGCTCTATTCAACTTCTGCTTGAATATTTATAATTTTGACCTCTTAAACTAAACAAAACAAGAAACAAGTTAACTTCATCTTTCCTCTAATAGCACTCCAAATATCTGAAGATTACTATCATGCTCCTCATGAGGTTTCACTTCTCTAGACTAAGCATGCATAATTTCTGCAACAAGTCCTCAAGGCATTGTCTCTAGTCCTCCCACTATCCTGGCTTTGCTTCTTTGGATGAACAAGTTTGTCAATATCTTTCTTAAAATGTGTTAATCAAAACTGATTAGTTTTGGATATGATCTTCAAGTTGACTATGATCCATTTTGGATTTAACATTTCATTAATACATCCTAAGATCATGTTAACTTTTTTGACTGATTTATTATATCATTAATTGACTTCATATCCCAAGTTCTTCTTCATGTAAATTGCTATCTGTTCACACCTTTTTAATATTTTATTGAGCAGTTGATCTTTTAAACATAGTTGCAGGACTTCACAATTATCTAAGCCTAGATTCAATCAATAATGACTTGAGATCATTTTTGGATGACAAAATAATACATTAAATCCATAGTGGGATAAAGAATGTAAATATGATGATGAAAATAATGATGATGATTGTGATGGAGGTTGTGGTGGTGTTGGTGGATAATGATTATGATGGTGGTGATGATGCAATGTCAGAAGAACTGTCAAGCATGAAAATGTATATATATATATATATATATATACTGAAATAATGCAGATACATTATAATTTATTTAAAATATTGGGGAAAAACAAAGAAATGCAAAAATAAAAACTGAAAATATGACTTATCCACATAAAATAACAATTACTTTTTATTTTATATGAAAATGTATATTTACATTAAATTTTCATGTAGGATACACAATTATGTATGTTGATAAGTATGTTGTATTACTTTTGATTAGAATAGTAAACTTTCTACTTTTGTTTTGAACCTTTTTGTTTTGGTTTTCGTTTTTTTGTTAATCATGTCACATAGTTGTCTGATAACATGAGTTGCGGGAGGAATTATACAAAAGTCAGAAAGGAGACTGAACAGTTTTCCATTGCATCATGAGTCAGGTCATCATAGTATTTTCATTCTCCCTTCCCTTTTATATTTAATATTTTACAAAGTAAAATATTGATTTTAAATGAATTTCCAGATCATTAGAAGAATCCATATTCAAATATAAATACAAAATACATTGCCCATGTACAACACAATAAATTTTAAATTACATTTTACTGAGAAATATATTTTTTGTTTCCCACTGTTCTCAATTAGGATAGTATTCACCCTCCTCAATCTTGTCTTGTTCTTTAAGTGTTTAGAGTTCATAGGTTTTTAATCTCTTCCTATAAACTATAAATTCTTTAAAGGTATGATTATTTCTTATGTATCCCCAGCATAGTTCTAGGTACAAAGTAGGAGTCAAATAATATTTGTTGATGGTTTGATAATTTAAAGCTATCTATACTAACGAAGGTATATTTTTTCAGCTTCATAGTAATCAATGTTAGGACCCGCTCACATTTTTCCTGGTTAAGAAGAGACCCACTCAAACTTAGTGAAAATTCAAGGAAAGCATCCAAGACAAGAAGATCTTGACTTAATAATCTGAAATTTGATTGTAGCCCACATTCATCCATACATATGAAAAATATATTAGATCAGTGGTATGCATATTATAACCCTTTAAGAAGACTTTACAAATTGAAGATTAGCCATCAAGTTTATTTTTTAAAACTTTCATCTTTTATTGGCTTCTTCATTCTATCTTTCATGTTATCTCTTTTTCAAGGATAAACCAGAAGTTATTTAGTTTATTATATGATGGATAATCCAAATTTCACCACAACCAAACTATTTTTTCAGGAATAGCCAAAAATCTGAAAATAAATGGAAAAGTCTCTGAGCAATGAGTCACAAAATAATGTCATAAAACCTGTCCATTTTACTGCCAAAGAAATATTTGAAATCTGGTCAGGCCTCACTAAGGATATAATGATTTGGTATTGTCAATATTAAATATAACTAATAATGCATGTAAATGTTAGTAATAAAATAATAGGTAATAGAAGGCAATTTATATAATAATTTTGTCCCATTATACAGCTGATTAACAGTAGCCAAAGAGAAAGTCTGCTTGAAGAAAATATAATAATAATGATGAGAATTTCCACCTAACCAACAAGAACAGAGACAGAACTACCAAAATATAGCAACTTGAGATTGTTTAGTGTAGGTGCAGACAACTACAGTATTCAATAGATTACAAGATAGTTCAATAACTGGCATTAAAATGAATCAGTCATCATAGAAAATAAATCTAATTCCATATTTTCAGAGTTTTATGATAAGATAGGAAAGTATATGTTACATTTTATCAAGGTATCATTAAAACCAAATAGTTTTAGTTAATCCCCAAGATTCATTTAGATAGAATACCACCTTTCATAGAAATCTAGATAAACTGGCAGTACTATGAAAACATTGAAGATTGACATTTATCTAATATTTATTGTTTACAAAGTGATTTATATTTATCACATATTGTACACAATAAACATATTTTGGGGCAAGCAAAAGATGACATTCTATCAATTCATATTTGTCCTATTTCTCTTCTTCAGGAACATTTCCCAGGAAGATTGCACACCAGGAGCATTCCCACACTGAAGAACAGTTATTATTGTTAAAGATAAAGGAAAGCTAGATACTCCCATCTCAAAGAGACAAATGTAAATAATCTGGCAGGTATGTTCATGTTTGTGCTATTGAAGACTAAAAACTTTCAAATACTATGTAAGTTCCTCCAGTTAGATCTAATAAAAAGAAATGGTAGGCAACTTCATGCCAAAAAAAAATCTGAACTTTCTTTTATAAAATAAGTTGTGATCAAAATATATCCACATGACCCAATTTTTCCATATCTCCCTCTTGGTAAGAGAACCATTTTGAGTAAAATCCATTACTGGCCTTATGATATATCACACTAACGCATCATCAAAGGAGTAGAACTCTTCCATTGCACAAGTTCCATAAATCATCCTTACTCCATCAACACTGATTTATTACCCAAGAAGACGGTATCAGCCAGCAGGAGAAACACATTCCTGAGTATATTTCAATATGTGGTTTTTTTTTTTCAAAAAAGGAAAACATTAAAATCTAATAAACTATCATTTTATTATCGTGTATGGGGTGGAAGAAAGTGGACTCCTGCTCCAAATGTCCTAATGTTCATAAGTAAAGATACAAAGTCTTTTCATTTATTCTTGCTCCAGCATTGGTATCCAAGTCATCATCTGGAGATGAAAATGTTAGGTAAGGCCATGAGAGGAATGGAAAATGATCCCACAAGTTCTGGCTTTATTGGTACTTATTCACATCCCCATTCTCATCCAGTTTCATTATCTTCTTCATATTCCTTAAAGTCCACTGCACACATTTCTTCTTTAATTAGAAAATAAAAGGTGTTATGATAACCCTGTGGAAAAAATAAAGTGATTATTTTTGTTTCCATTTTGAATTTTTTTTTCCAGGTCTAAACAACCTCCAAAATCCAGGTCAGACAAACTTCATAGAGTCCAAACCATTTTATGTCTTCTTGGGGATTCAGACTTCCTAGGCCTACAGAATTCATACTTCTTTATCTGGTATTCAAGGATTTACATAAGCTGGTATTCACCTTTTTTACCTTATCTCTCACTATAATCCTACCATGATCATAAATTCCACTTGAGAAAGAGTAGTTATTTACTCTTGAGCTCATCTCATACTTTCCTTCTTAAATGCTCATTCTTTACATAATGCCTTCATTCCTCTTAAGAATTCTGAAATCCCCTTCTGCAACAAGAAAATACGATTAACTTTTAACCTCTAGGAGATTATCCTTTATCTAACTTCAATTTGCTCCCATACTATGACCTCTAATCCCTTGACCCTTCAATTCTCACTCAGTACATGCCCCTTCCACTACACACTATCTCCTCTTTTCATTGATCTCTTGGGGAAACAAACTCTACACTGCCATCTTCTTTTGTGTTCCTAACCCCTTTTCACTAATTATGCCCATTCATATCTCAGCATTGGATCACTCACCTGTCACCTTCACTCCTACACACATACTGCCGAACAAAGGTAGAAAAAAATCATATGACCATCAGATACTCTACAAATTTGTTACACAACATTAACTAGATCTCCACTGCTACTTAGCAATCATATTTTATATCTACATCAACTTACTAACTCACTCTCTGCAGAAGCTAGCTCTTCCAAATTTTTCATCCCTCTTCAAACTTCCCATGGCTCCCCAACTTCCCACCTTCTTGGTTGAGAATTTTGCTTTATAGTTCACAGAAAAAAAAAAATGCAACCATTTGCATGGGATTTCTCCCCTCCCCTCTTCCTCATCACATATCACTTATATGCCTTTTGCCACCATTTTCTCCTTCACCCATCTCACATGATGAGGTAATCTGCCAAAGCTAACTCCACTACCTATGCAAAAGATCTCATTACATCTGGTCTCCTCCAATAAATAATGCCCTCTGTCATCCTTATTATATCATTTATTTTCAATATCTCCATCTATTGACTGTTTCTCTTCTGCCCACAAACATGCTCATTATTGTCTCATTCCACAAAATCCTCACTTCATCCTCCCATTCCAGTTAGATAACATCCTATATCTCTTCGTTTTTTTTGTGCCTTGAAAGGGTTTCATAGGTTCTTTTACTTTCTCTCTTCTCATTCTATTCTTACCTTACCATTTAATATCTAAATGCATCATTCCACCAAAATTGATTTCTCCAAAATTACCAATGATTCCTTAATTGGTCTCTTAATCTAATGACCATTTGTCAGTCCTTATTCTCCTTAACCTTTATTCAGCCTTTGTCCCTGTTGTTCACTGTCTCTTCCTTGATACTTTTTTCTCTGTAAGTTTTCAGGATACCACTCTCCCTTCATTGCCTCCTACCTATCTGATCATTCCTTCTCAGTCTGCTTTGCTGGATTCTCATTCAAATCATGCCACCTAACTACAGGTGGCTCACAGAATTTTACCTGGAGTTTACTTTCTTCTCCTTCCATACTACTTCACTTACTGATCTCATCAGCTACCAAGAACTTAATTACCAAACCCTAATCTCATGATTTTTAAATCTACTTAACCTTCCATAACTTCTCTATTGAAATTATTTCATCTTCAGTGGTCTTACATACATTTCAAACTAGACACTCTAAATTCAACATGTCAAAAATTAGATTCATTCTTTCCTTCTAAACCTTCCCCACCATCTATCTTTCATGTTACTGTAGAGATCAACATAATTTTCCCAATCCCTCGTTAATAAATAATCAATCATTAATAAAAATGCTAAATACCTTAAGGACAGAAACAGATCCATGAAAATATTCATTGAGAGACCTTCTATCTTGACATCTACTCACTAATATATTTTATCTCCACTCTTTGAAACCAGGTCTCCATAACGTCAAATCTGAAATGCATAACCAATTTTGCTTTCTTCTCTTTCCCTATCACGAATTCTAAGAATCCTTAATGTTCCCACCACTTTTATTTTTGTAAGTAGTTCTTTTTATAAGTCAGATTAATGTTCAGAATAGCTTCTCCCCTTATCACCTTTTCCATTTTTGAAGAATGAAGTTATCATGAACAAAATCATGATTTTATTAGCTGCTCTGCTTTTGGAAGAGAGCTGCTTCCAGAAGATAATTAAAATCCCATAATTCTTATTTAATACTCTTGTGTCATATTTGTATTCTATTTCTTTATCTATTTATTTCTTTTGTTAAGATGGTTTTTAGTATACTCCCATAAAAAAATAGCACTTCTGTTTCTTCTTCTACTTAATTTTGCTCAAATGTTGTTTAACATTCTTTCCACCTAGATTTCCTTGATGGGTATATCTTTTTCATAGATAATGTTACTTTTCCCCTCTTTTTATTTGTTTTGGCCCTTTTTATTAAGAAACAACTTTAATAGGTTCAAGTCTCAACACAAAAGCCATCAAAATGATATTCCTATACAAAAAATCTAATCATATCATCTACCTATCAGAAAACTCCAGGGTCTCTCTATATTCCTAAATGTCAAATATAAATACCTCATTTGGGTATTTAAAGCTTTTAATTTTTTATTTCTATACCCTTCTTGAAATTTTCCCATTTTCACACTACTTAGTTTAATCCTAGTTACTTATCTATTTACTATCCCTTATATGTAATACTCCATCTCTTATCTGTAACTTTTTGCAATTGACATCCTCCATATAGGGAATATTCTTCCTCCTCACCTTTACCACTTTAAATTCTTGATTTCCTTCAAGACTCACCTTAGAGAAACTATCTGAAGAAGTTATTTCCTGATCTGTGCCCTCCCACTCACTCTTTAGATCATAGTGCCTTTCCAGACAATCTTATTTTATGCTTTATATGTGTCTTAATGTTTTGATATATGTACATGCAGAATATAAGTTCACTAAAAACTACAACTCTTTTGCCTTGGTCTTTGTCTCTCCTAGTTTTTAAAACAATGCCTTGCACAATATTAATGAATGCTTGTTGATTAAAAGATTTGAAGTGAATTTATAATACAACCTAGTTTTCCACAGGGTCAAAGAGATCACATACATTCCTTAGATGAGTACATGTGACTGGGTCTTTGTGGATAAAAAGTGATATTTTTCCAGCTAGAGTTAAATGAGTCCTTATTAAATTGATGAAAGTGAAAGTTGCAAGCTATTTCTTGAATATGTTAATAGAAAAAATATTAAATATTCATTAAATGAATCTCATTGGATTTTTGTTAGAAATTCTATTTTTCTCAACCTTCTATAACAACTATAACTTGCTAGACTATCACCTTTATCCTGTTACTTTAAAAGACAAAGTGTTTGAAGTCTGGAAGCAAATGTAAGGCTTTTCAAGAGTAAAAAATCATTGTTAATTATATTAGTATGCTTTCTTTCAAGTCGCTACCTTAATATAAGGAGTAGGACTTAATGATCACAGTTTGAAAAACAGATAAATAGATGAAAGTATGATATTTTCCTTAAAGAAGCTTAGTTTTCAAAGAGAAAGTCAATCAGTCAACAAATTATTAAGTACCTATTGTACTAGACACAGTGAAATAAGAGGGAACAAAAGGAAGATCCATTCTGCTGATGACTTAGGTCTTCCCAACTCCAGGGCTAGTTCTCTATACACTATGCTATCAGCTACTTTTAGCAACTATAGAAGTTTGTACTGATATTCCCTCCTCCCCATGCTAGAGCATTTCCTCTATTACCTTTCTCCAATTTAACCTAATGAATCTTGTTTGTCAATAGTTATTTTTATTATCCCTTGAGTATAGGGATTTTTACCTTTCTTTGTATCTTTAGTACTTCAGTACTTTGTACTTCAGTACACATTTCCTGCCCATTCTTTAAAACCTCAGAACCTCTCAGCTGAAAGTGATTCCTTCCCTCATCTAGTAAGCACTTTGTGATTATAAATTAACAGCATCCTAACTTGTGTACATGTACATTTCTCATCTCCTCATATTTTAGGATTAGAACCTTGAGAACAAGAACAATACCTTATTTAGTTTAATCTCCTCCACCACTCAGCAGAGTACTTTTATTCACTTTTGCATGACTGAACAAAAACAAAGACTAATTAGGGTAGTGAGACTTCAGTTACCTTCCCTGTAAAATAGGAAAGATGGAACTGACAGTCTCTGAGTTCCAGTCTGACCTTAGATCTAGAGCTTTTATGATTCCCTATCCTCAGGAAACTTATCTTTCTGGAGAGATAGATTTGTTTTGGTATTTTTGTTGTTGCTGCTGGTTTTGTTATTGTTTAGTTTGCACCAATTATTTAATCAATATAGTAATCTTCCTCTACTAACATTCCCTATGATACAATTTAAAGCATTGACCAGGCCCCAACTGGGGGTGTAGGAAGTGAGGTTGGGTGAGTGGTTAAGAAAACTGGCCACTTCTCACATCTAGTCTGTTCCAAAGGCTGAATTTGGCTTTGAGGCCATCTCAACATACATAGTTTTATGCCATATGATAAGAAAGTTAAAGATGCAAGTTAGAGAACAAAGATAAGTTACATAAACAATAATTGTCATAGGAGTTCAAAGGACAAAGAAACCAGTCCAGACTAGAGAAATCAGAGAAAACTTCTTTAGATAAGATAAAATCTGAGCTGGGCCTTAAAAGATAGATAGTCTTTAGATATATCTTAATGTGAAGAGAAAAGGTCTAGGAAGCAGAATGGTATAAACAAAGAATCAGAGGGAAGTATCTGGTATATCTCAGAGGTCAATAAGTGTGCCAATCTGATAATATGGAATGGTCCTGTAAGGCATCTATAAGAGATGAAGCTGGAAATTGCAGACAAGCACAAAATTACATAAGAATACCAACCGCTGTAAACATACTTAAGGTCTATTAATCAAAGAATGAATCCTTATTGTTTTCACTTATTTCTTGCGTATG
The DNA here is from genome assembly GCF_048593235.1 of Sminthopsis crassicaudata. Lineage (NCBI taxonomy): Eukaryota > Metazoa > Chordata > Mammalia > Dasyuromorphia > Dasyuridae > Sminthopsis > Sminthopsis crassicaudata. The sequence goes on from NC_133619.1 coordinate 246,766,989, forward strand.
CGCTAGTCTCTAATCTACTTTTCTAGAAGTAATTTATGCTACTTATCTTCACAAATTCTTTTCTGGCTAACTTTAACTGTTTAAAATCAAAAATTCATGGATTTTGAGTTAGAATAGGTATTAGAACTCACAAAATCCCAAATCTAGAATTGGAAAAGCTGTTAAAGTTCACTTGGTCCAAATCCTTTCAAAGGAAACTGAGTTTTATTTAATAAATTCAAAAGACTTGCCCAAAGTCATATTGGTAGTAAGTTGCAAAGCTGGAATCTGAACCCAGATTTTTTAACTTGAGACCTAGGATTTTTTCTCCTGAAATACGCCATCTGCCTTACTTTTCCTCTCTATGCTTACAAGCACTAATCACTTTCCCCATAAATTAAATAGCTATGACCATATATACCCTCCTCCTTTAAAACCAACTATCTCATCCCCAAAACCTTTTACAAACACCCAGTTTCAAGTTATTCTTTCCATTTCAATTCCTCCAAACCATTCTGTTTGAACTTCTTTTAATAATTATGTAAAAACTTATATTACAGTTCTCTTTGCAGTTGTCTTTTTTATCCCCCATTATATTATAAGCTTCCTGAGAGGACTGCTTGTTGTTTTTTGTTTTGGTTTGGTTTTTTGGGAGGGGGTGGCATCCCCAGTTCTTAACACAATCAACTTAATAAATGTTTATGAAATTGAATTTAAAATCCAACTATCATGGGGAGAAAAAGGACCTACTCACTTTCTAGTAATCAATACTAAAAATTCTGCCTTCTCTTGTTTGAATACATTTGGTACTGTTACCTTATTTTATATTTCTAAATGTCTCTAAGTACATCCTCCAATAAATTACCATAGCATGGAAATTATGCTGGTTCTCAAAACAATTCCTGTGGAGATTAAGAACTGGCAGATTCCTAGCAGGTTTTGAGTCAAGTCTGGGCACAGTCTCTATGGCTATCCTCCATGTGAAAAGACTAACTTCCAAAAGATTGGACTCTACATGAAAATGATATTTTTGTTTCTTTTTTGGAAATAGTTATTCCTCAAACTATCTCCTGATCCCATGGTTGATGAATTTGTGTCAGTGGAGGATGTATTCATATGGATCAAATAAAACGTCTTTGAAGTAAGTATCCCACAAATTGTGGAGGGATTGGCAAGCATATGGATGGAGGAACTGAAAACAATGTGTGAAAGTGTGTATGTGTGTGTGTGTGTGTGTGTGTGTGTGTGTGTTAAATAAAAGCAGTCACAAATCTTTGTATCTTGCCTAGTGAAAGAATTCTAAGTATATAGTATATGGTCAATAAATATTTTACTATCTAAGATCTCTCATCTGTCAAATAATCTGGAGAAAGAAATGGAAAATCACTCCAATGTCTTTGCCAAGAAAATCCCAAATGGAGTCACAAAAAGTTATAAGTGACTGTAAAATGACAACAATAAAAACAATAGCAGCAGCAGCAACAACCACCTAACATCTCTTCTGTTCATTACAGTTGGTATGGATAGCAATAGATTAATCCTGGAAAAACATTTCCCGTACAATAGATATTCAATAAGTACTTCTCTATTTAATACCATTGTTGTTCACTACACTTAGTCTAAACAGAAATAGCTTTCTGGTGAGGCACCGAATTCTCTGTGGCAACTTTAATTGGAGTGGGAAAAGAGGTGAGTGACAAAGTGTGTCCAACATGCTTCTCACTTTATTCACTGACCCTCTCGGGAAGAAAAATTACATTAGAGTGTCTTCTTTCTTAATAATTTATGGCCAGGAAGAGTCAATGAGAACCATGTAGGGTAAGAGCTGTATAGTTATGAAACAAATTTATAGCTGTTTGTGATTATTCTTTCTCTGTGGGATAATGTGTCTCCTGGAAACTTATTTACATCTCAATATAAATGTAATATTAAATCTATTTCTATCACTATTGGGGATTTATTATTACTTTACAATGAATGCTTTAGGTGGAGATGGGGGTTGGAGGGAGACAGAATAGGGGCAAACTGAAAGAGCTCTTGGAGTATAATGTGTGATATGTAGATGATGAGAGATAACTAGCTCATGAGCCCTGACCTCATTGCAGCTCATTCGAATATTGGGGAAAGAGGTTTCAGCAGCATTGCTCTATAATTATTAGAGCTCATGTTTATATAAACTCTTTTAGAATTTATAAAGCATCTCATTTGAGTTTCATAAGCCTATAAATTAGGCACTACAAAGTGTTATTATTCTCATTTTATAGGTTAAAAAAATCAATAATATAAAACTGATAGAGATTAAGTAATTTATTCTGAAGGTCACCTAACAAATAACCATGAGTAATAACTCATGCCCAAGTTGTCCCTCTTTCCAGGGAGTCATTCCCCTGAAGTTCCTCTTAATTTAAAGTTGTCCCTCCATCAGCAACAGAAGCTTGCTTTCCTGCCCATTGTAGCACTATTGGCAGCAGTTGGATCCCTGACTGGTGCAGATTTTTCTGACTCCAAGTTATCTCAGGGAAGGAAGGAGATAGAGAGAAGAGAGAAGAAGAGAAGAGACAAGGAAGAACAAAAGGACAGATCAGTGTTCCAGAAGCAAAATCAAAAGATTAGCTTTGCCTTTGCATAGGACTTCCCCTGTGACTGGAATATCCTGTTTCCAATAACAATAATAAAAACCAGCTATTATTTAGCATTTTAAGATTTGAAAAAACATTTTATAAATATTATCACTTTTGTCTTCACAGCATCCCTCAGAGACAATGCTTTAAATTTTCCCTTTCAAATTTAGCTTAAAAGCTTAAAATTCCAGTAGACTTGTGATGGAAAGTACCATCTGCATTCAGAGAGAGAACTATGAAGATTGAATGTAGATCAAAGCATAGTACTTTCACCTTTTTTTTGTTGTTGTTTGTTTGCATGTTTTTTTTTTTTCTCTTGGTTTTTCTTTTCCTTTTTGATCTGATTTTCTTGTGCATCATAATGAATCTGGAAATATGTTTAGAAGAATTGCATATGTTTAACCTATATTAAATTGTTAGCTCTCTTGGGGAGGGAGAGAGAGGGGAGAGACAGAAAAATTTGGAACACAAGGTTTTGAAAAAGTGAACGTTGAAAACTATCTTTACATTTATTTGGAAAAAATACTATTTTAAAAAGATAATTACAGATAGAACTGTAAATCTGTTATGGACAACTTGCTATTTATTTTAAATATATAATGAAGTTATCATGTAAAAAACAATAAAATTTAACTTAAGTTCCATCTCTATATTAAGACTATCTTGATTTCACCCTCCAAAAAAAAAATAATTTAGAGTCTTCCATTCCAAAATGATCATTATTCATTTTTTCATATATATATATTCTGTATAGGAATGTTGATTCCGGGGACAACTAGGTGGTGAAGTAGATAGAGCACCAGCTCTGAAGTCAGGAGGACCAGAGTTCAAATCTATTCTTAGACACTTAACACTCCCTTGCTGTGTGACCCTGGGCAAGTCACTTAACCCCAGTTGCCTCGGGGAAAAAAAACTTTGATTCCCTTTTATAGAATGTAAAAGCCTTGAAGGCAGATGTTTTTTTTTGTCTTTTCAACCACTTTGCCTAGGACAGGGACTAGCATATCATAGGCACGTGATGATGAGATCTTAGATTTTAGATCATCCCCGATAAATGACATAAATGACTAAAGTGAAATGAAAATGTAGATCATGAGATCTGAGCAAAGTTCAACTTGGATCATTCATAGACCAATGAGAAAGAGATAGAGAAAAGAAAGTAGAAATTAGAATGCCTTTGGTTCTGTCTTTATAAAGCTGAGTGAGCTTATTCAAACTCCCTCTCTCTCCAAGCTTCCACTTTTTAAACATTTTTCTTATTCCTCCTTTGTAAAATGAAGAGGTTAGACAAGATGATTGCTAAAATGCCCTCAAATTCTACAATGCTCTATCATGTATCAAGAGTGCTTCTTTTGTGGAACAAGTATGGAGATTGTCAGATTATTGGGAAAAAAATCTGACAATAATAAAAGATTTCTGAATGTAACAAACAAAAAATAATTCCAAATCAAACACGTAATAAATTTCAGGTATTCCTGGCAGCTTATGTCCATGTTACATTGTACAAGTTCACTGCAGAATTGATCCTGAATACACAACATGTGTACTCTTTGAACCATGTGTGCACAAGCTCTGCCTCAGATTTAAGATAGGATTGCCTAAAAATTTCTTGGGTGAAAAGTGGCCCCAAATAGAAAAAGTTTAAGAAGGCCTGCTCTAAACCATAGCTGCCAGACATGGGGCCACAACATACCCAATTATTACAGGAACCAATCAACCAAGAAATATTTATTAATCACCTACTATATGCCACTGTGATCAGTGCTGAGAATACCACAAAAAAAAGGCAAAATATAATTTCTGCCCTCAAGAAGTTTCCGGTGTAATAGGGAAGACAACAGGCAAAACAACTATATACAAAGCAAACACTATGCATAATAAATAGGAAATTATTAAATGAGAGAAAACACTGGAATTAAAAGAGTTAAATTAAGCTTTCTGTAAAAATTAAGATTTCACTTGGGACTTAGAAGCCAAGAAGATCAACCTCAGTGTTCCATGCATGGGGGACAATCCATGAAATTTAATTGGGCAATATTTAACAAAATAAAAATACAATAGAAGATAGATAATATTAATTTATGGTTTTCTAAATCAATATAGTTGATGCTCTTTATCCTTCGTTCTTGAAAAGGACCATGACATCAGGACATGCCATGACACGTACTTGAACTGTATTTAAGTGAGGGAGAGCTATGCAAGGTCACCTGCTGGACTTTCACCTGCCTGACTTTTCCCTCCAGAGCCATCGGGGTCCAGTGGCAAGATATAGATCAAGATAACTGGAGATGGCCCTGGATGCAATGGAAAACTAGTCTTTTTAAACTAAGGTCTCAGTTGGACTGAGGTTGCACCCATTCATTGATTAAAGTTTATAGGATCTGATTTAGTATTTTTAGTAGCTCCCACTTCTGATTGAATTTGACACTACAACTCTAAACTCCACCTTCTTAAACTGTGGGTTGTTACCCCATATGAAGTCTCATAACTAAATGTGTGCATCATGAAATTATGATTTATTATCAGTAAATGTTTAATTTGTATACCTATTTTATATACCAGAGTCACATAAATATTTCTCCAGAGAAAAGAAGTAGTGAGTGAATTAAGTTTAAGAAACCTTGCTCTAGGCATTTAGAGTGTTGCATTGCATCAGTAAAAGTAATTTCCTTGCCAAGGAATTCCCTATACCAGTGAAAACAAAAGGGCATTTCCTACCCTATACAAGTATTTTAAATGGATTATCTCATTTGATCCTTAAAACCCAATCAAGTAGGTGCCACTGGTATTGTTATCCCCAATCTTTAGATAAGCATTGAGAGTCCAGAAAGATTAAGTGATTTATTGGAGATTTCATGTTAAATTCAGATCCACAGTAAAGGAAGCTGTGAAGCATAAGCATCTATAAACTGAAAAAAACTGTCTTTATGAAGGGCATCAATAACTACAGAAGCTATGCAAAATATGTGCTTAATATTTGAAAGAAGTATCAGAAACACTTATCACAAAGCACCTAGCGAGATCACAACCATCTATTTAAATGTGTTTTTAAAACTCAGTAGTTTGAGGAATTATACGACCACTTTTCTGATGTCAGGAAGTGCTGTGTTTTTAAGCTTTCGGTTGATTACTAGTGCTAGAAGACAGCTGTTTTTATAATCCCTGACAGGACATGATGCATACATTTATCATGTGATTTAAAATAACCACCATCCTTCATCTCTTCACAAGGTGGAGTTTTTCTCCCCAATTTCTATCTTCACTTTTCTTAGCTACTCTGACTTTGGAAAGCAGCAACAGCAATCTCAGTCTGAGTTTCTGATTTATTGCATTAATCTAATATTCAATAATGCCATTTCTTACACAACTGCATTAATTAAAAGCAGGCATTACAAGAAACCTGCCACTTTAAGTGCCATTTGTCATAACAACCTGATGTTCTTTTCCCCCTATCATTTTTAGAACTTTGGTTACTATGGCAACCCCTGGCAGCTTTTATATATAGCAATGCTTATATTCAGTCAGATGATTTTATTTTTTCACTGTCAGAACGATGAGCTGGATTTCCTCCTTTTGACAAAACTCATAATGTGGTGGAATAAACAGGCATAATGATAGATTAAACCACAATGGAATATTACATCTTAAATGAAAAATTATTATCTTCCATCTGTATATTAACATGTTTTGTTTAAAATAACTGTGCCAAGAAGAAGCATTCCAGGGTTTATTCTCTCAAGGACCAATTCATTTAAAATAGTTAGATGCAAGATGTAATCAGTATCCTATAAGATAAGCAAACAACAAAATTACTACATATACAGGTTGTGCAGAGATCTGCAGGAACAAGTGATATTTAGTGGCAATCTGATATTTATTATCACTTGGGATAATATTGTCCACTGATCAAATTATGTGTTTTAGCCAAAGTTCCTGAAGAAGCCCAAATCCCCAGAAGCCAGTCACAGTTTTGCAATTAGCCAAAGCCTCCAGAGGGCTTGTAGCCAAGGTATAGGCTAGTATTCAGGAAGATACATTGAGGGATTTTAATTATAAATCAAAAGAATGTTATCACAAAGGAATAGTATATTTGCATATCACCTTAAGTTTTACAAATTGTTTTCCCTGCAAACATATTATCCTTGCATATGTTTTGAAAATAAAAAACTTCATTGATAAAAAAAATTAAAATTAAAAAGAAAAAGATTATGTGATGATCAACTGTGATGGACTTGGCTGTTTTCAAAAAAGAGGTGATTCAAGGCAAGTCCAATAGATTTGTGATGGAAAGTGCCATTTGCATACAGAGAAAGAACTGGTGACTGAATGTGGACCAAAGCATAGTATTTTCACCTTTGTTCTTCTTGTTATTTGCTTGTTTATTTTTCTGTTTTTTCCCCTTTTTGATCTGACTTTTCTTGCACAGCACAATGAATATAGAAATATGTTTAGAAGAATTGCACATGTTTAACTTATATTAGATTGTTTGCTGTCCTGGGAGGGAGAAACATTTGGAAATGTTGAAAACTATTGGAAAAAAAAAGACTATTACAAATTTTTTAAAAATAAATTTAAAGCCTTTGACAATTGATCAGATATGAGAAGTGAGAAAGTAAGATCCTAGGTTGGGAGGCTGGGAGATTGGGAAGATGGGAGTATCCTTGACAGTAATAGAGAAGTGGTATCAGATATAAAAGGAAGTGAATTTCCAATCTATAAAGTCCCAAGAGGCTGGCTATCCTAATAGAGAAGTCCAAAAGCTTCCTTTTTACTTTCTGATGTGCCACAGGAAGCAATTTTCCTTGTATATGATTTAGTTTCTCTTCTATTGAGGACAAGAGCATACTTAATTTAACTTACATAGGGATGAAAGTCAGAATAATATTAAGCAAGCTTTATCAATGTTTCAGGGAAAAAGACAACAAAGCAAACTACAAAAGGTAAATACAGAACAACCTATGATATAGAGTTGAGAAGTGTAAAAATGAGATGGTACTATTTTTTTATTCACAAAATAAACCTGAAGATTCTAGAAATACTTCTTTTTTCAGCAGGCACCCACTCAATGCTGCATATTTTTTCCCTCTAGGAAAGATTTCCTTTTCCATAGCCCAGAATCTCAACTCTCACCTAGAAAAGATATGTTACATATAAAAATATCCCTTAGCAGGACACCTCCTTCAAAATGAGTCAAATTTTCACCCCTTGCTCAAGCTTCAAGGAGAACTTAAAATAGCTTGAAGGATTGGGGGCAGGAACCAGAGGATGCATTTTCTCACATTTGACCAGTCTAAGAAAGTAGCACAGCAGCATAGGATTCTTGCTGCTGCTGTTCAGTCATTATTCAGTCATGTCCAAATCTTTTGATCCTATTTGAGGTTTTCTTAGCAAAAACACTAGAGTGGTTTGCCATTTCTTTCTCCAGCTCATTTTACAGATAAGAAAGCTGAGAGAAAATTGATTTGCCTAGTCACACAGCTAGTGACTGACTGAGACTGCATTTGAACTCAGAAAGATGAATCAGCCTAACTTCAGATCCAGTATTCTATGCATTATGCCATCTAGATGCAAGTTTATTCTAGCTTTAAACATGTTTAAAGTCTTCATGACAAATGCATGTATCTTCATATGTGAGACAAAATATATAGTCTACATTTTCCTCACTTCCTATTTTAGGGTCATGCATTGGAAATGAGACTATTCATGTTAGTAACTCTTTAGCACTGCTTCTCCATGATACCCACCCTACACCCCCCTACAATAGCATATTTTGTGTTTCCATGGCCTTATTGAACACTAGGGAAATGAGCTGTAACAACCCAGAGAAGTACGGAAATACTACTTCCTTTGGGGATGGCTCATAAGCACTTGGAGTTACTGAGTTTTAAAACAAGAAAAAAAAAGAGTATAGAATAGGAATAAACAACATAGAGAACTTGCCTTTCAACACTTACAAGAAGTCATTAAAATAATATAGTAAATATCACAGAGGGAAAGGACAAAAGTTAGGAACTAGAGAAAAATATAAATATCCTATTGTCATTATATGAGGAAGTTAAGCATAACTGCCTTTGATTTTAAGGAAAACTTAAAGGAGGCAGCAAACCAAGCTGTATCATCTTTAGCCACTCAACATTTATTAGATATCAACTAAGAACTGATAGTATACTGGAGGCTAGGAATGGTCCATGAATTTAAATAGATAAATAAATCATTTTTTAAAACAGAAGTTCAAAACATGATACCAGTCTCCCACAGTACCCTCAAGGTGAGGAGCCAGGAGAGACACATACATTTAGGAACTTTTGTAGCAAGTATAAAAAGTGCAAACAAATTTCTTAAGTGCTAATGAAATGAACAAGTAAGAATTAGAATATTATTATTTTTAGACATATTTACAAAGGTATCTCTCATATGTGTTTGATGAAAGGATTGCTACATTATAATTCACAGAAAACATGCTTATAGTTTAAAACAAAATGAGGATATAACATGTGGATAAAATTAAAGTTATTCTTATTATCCCTTCCAAAAACAAGCTACTAGAAAGAGTTTGCTATTCTCTCAACCTCTCTTCCTTAATGCATTCCTCTCATTGAGAGAACTGATTTTCCAAACAAAATACTCAATTGACTAAATTTTACTCAGGGACCCCATTGATCCTTATGGCTGGCATTATTTTTGATGATGTCTTACTTTCTTGAACACAGCATATCTATCTTGAAAGTTCTAAATTGTTGGGTAATAATAGTGACTTTAACACAAGTTGGAAGTACAACCATTTTAATTAACATTTTCCCACATTTATACTCAAAACTTTTCACAGATTTAAAGAATATTCACTAATAGTTTCAGGTTAGAATAAAAGAGTCTTCAATAATAAACCCCACAGAGATCTTTGCTAATCAGAACTCTGACAATTTTACCAATGACAAATAAAGAACATAATACATAAATAATACAAAGTTAAGAAAAATAGTCAAAACAGTAATGACAGGAGCAAAAAAAAAAAAAAAAAAAAAAGTTTTGTCAAGTTAGAACACTGACCTAGAATATGATAAAGAACTAAAACCACAAATGTAATCTTTAAATGAAAGGAGGTACAGAATGAAGAAGTTGTAGTCCCATTATTCACTATTCTGAGCAGGCCATATCTAGAGTCCTTAGTTCAGAACCAAGTACTTTGAAAAGTACATAAATAATATGGAGAATATCCAGAGAAAGACAGTCAAAATTATGGGAGACTTAATGTTGATGTCACATGGGAATGGATTGAATGAATTAAGGATCTTTAGTCTGATTTAAAAAAAAATACTTAATGGTGAGGCAAGCATGATAGTTATTTTTAGGGGCCTAAAAGTATGTTGGGTGGAAGTCTTAAGGCTAAGATCATTAACTGTACTCATGTCAAACTATATATTCAATAATTACACATTGATGGGTAAATTCAATAGCCTATTCATACAAGTGACAAAACTTAGACAGTACGTGTTTTTCATGAAGTTTATTTTTCCATTGTGAATGACTATGATGTGCTCTTAATGTTCTAGTTAATGTTCTCTTGAAGTTCTAGTTAATCTAACTGAAGGATCTCCTCAATACCCTCAGACTTGATATAACTATTGCAATGTTATCTGAAAATACAAGTATAAAGAATCTTGCCTTGATAAAGACTGTTTCTTGTACAGTATTTGGATTCTGCACATGACAGCTACCATGACAATGGCAATTGAGAGAAACATCAGTCTCCTTGATTTCTATACCACTCTATATTATTACTCAGTGGATTATAGAACCAAGATATCTGCAATATAATCTTGGATGATTTTAATAAAATTATGTGCTTTGTGTGAGAGGAGCTTTTAAGGACATATTTTGTTCTAGCAATTGAAATGTTTTTTTTTTTTTAAATCAACAAAAAGCAGGAGTTAATATTCTGAAAATCTCTCAGATGTGTCACTCTGAAGATATAGTTTATTTGAGAAAATGAATAGTAAAAGCCTCTTTTGCTTCCTTCTCATGTCTTCATCAAAGGTAATCATGATGCCCGCATAGATTGTTCTCATAAAAATTTTACAGTGATGAGAAAAATATGCATATAGAAAGAATCAACTTAGATATCTACAAAGGAAAATGTGAGATATATTGAAAATAAGTCCCTAAATACCCTCAAAATATTGTCACTTAAAGCACAGAATTGTTTTTCTTTACATATTTGAACTAATCCAACAATATTTGTCAACTTATCTTCTTAATATTTCTTCCTAAAGAATATTCATTATTGGTAAGCAATAATTATTATGGTTTCCTAGTTGTTACTGAGAATGGATTATCATAAAAGCACCAACACCTTTGATCCATATCATATTTAGAAGAAAATCTTAGGGAGGGGTATGGATGGAACACGGAAATCTGGCTTCAAACACTACTAGTTATATGAACTCTCAGTTTCCTCATCTGTACAAAGGGGAAAATAATACCATCTACTTCCCAGAGTTGTTATAATAAAAAATGAGATATTTGTGAAATGATTTCTAAACCTTAAAGTAATAAACATGTATGTCTGTATATATGTATATTTGTGTATATCTATATCTATATCTATATCTATATAGACATACCTATATTTATATAGATAGAGATACATGCATATATTTAGAACATAAACATAGATATTTGCTATTCTCTCAATATTTCAGCTAGATGGTGGAATAAAGTGCTAGGTCTAGAGTAAGAAAGATTCATCTGAACAAAAAATTGGCCTCTAACATCAGTAAAAAAAAAAATGATGTATCACAGGATCCTAGATGTGAACTATTCCAAATAATGCATTTATTACAACCATATTTTAGAAACAAGAATACTGCAGAACTAGGAGATCATTATGCATTTCAACAATAATACTATATGAGGATCAATTCTGATGGAAGTGGCTATTTTCGGCAATGAGAGGATCCAAATCAGTTCCAATTGATCAGGGCTGAACAGAACCAGCTACACCCAGCAAAAGAACACTGGAAATAAGTGTGGACCACAACATACCATTTGCAATCTTTCTGTTGTTTGCTTGCATTTTTGTTTTTCTTCCAAGGTTATTTTTACTTCTTCCTAAATCAGATTTTTCTTGTGCAATAAGATAACTGTATAAAAATATTGTATTTAACATAATTAACATGTTTAACATATATGGGACTGCCTGCCATCTAGGGAAGAGGGTGGAGGGAAGGAGGGAAAAAGTTGGAAAAGAAGTATTTGACAAGGGTAAATTTTTTTAACAGGTAAAATCAAAGTTCAACTGAGGCCTTAGACATTTATTTGTTACATGTGACTTTAGCAAAATAGTGAAACTTGGTCTGCTCTAGTTTCTTTAACTATAAAATGGGCACAATTATAGCATCTGCCTCTCAGGGTTATTTATCATATTAGTATTTGTCAAGTGCTTGGTACATAATATGCTCTTATTAAGTGCCTATTTTCCTCCTCATATTTTTGACCTAAATATAGGTATGTCCACAAGTATTCCACTGCTGTGGAATCCCTTATCATTTATCAGATCATAATCTTGTATAATTCCATCTCTCCTTATAATTTATCTTTCCTAAGCCTGTTCTTCATCCTCACAGTGACATGGATAGTCTACAGCAGTTTGACAGGCTATCTTCTCTGTCTGGTTATACTTTTTTGCCCAATCTTAACCCCAGAAAATCAATTCTACTTTTACACTCTGGTGTATTCTCAAATCCCTTTGGCCAATTAGCACTCATACCTTGCCAAATTCCAATTCTACATCACTTCCACCACCCACCTTTCAAATGAGAAGTTACACAAATGGGTTTATTAGATCTACTAAAAATTTATGTTATCCAATTTCAACATGGCCCTGCAGCAAGGCAATTCTTTTACTCTTCTCTAATTGATTCTTGGACAGACAAGAAATAAGGTTTTGTTCTTATATATCACTAACAAAATCCAACAGAGTTACAAAGAGAAATTCCATTTCAAATAACTACCGATAGTATAAAATATTTAGAAATCTATCTGCCAAGGAAAAATCAGAAACTATATGAGCAAAATTACAAAACACTTTCCAAAGGACCTATAAGTGCCAAAATATTTGTGGCAGCCCTTTTTGTAGTGGCTAGAAACTGGAAGATGAATAGATGTCCACCAATTGGAGAATGGTTGGGTAAATTATGGTATGTGAATATAATGGAATATTATTGTTCTATAAGAAATGACCAGCAGGATGAATACAGAGAGGCTTGGAGAGACTTACATGAACTGATGCTGAGTGAAATGAGCAGAACCAGGAGATCATTATACACTTCAACAACAATACCATATAAGTATGTATTCTGATGAAAGTGGAGAAGATCTAATTCAGATCCAATTGATCAATGATGGACACAATCAGCTACGTTCAGAGAAGGAACACTGGGAAATGAGTGTAAACTGTTTGCATTTTTGTTTTTCTTCCCAGGTTATTTTTACCTTCTGAATCCATTTCTTCCTGTGCAACAAAAAAATTCAGTTCTGCACACATATATTGTATCGAGGATATACTATAGCATCTTTAACATGTATGGGAATGCCTGCCATCTAGGGGAGGAGGTGGAGGGAAGGAGGGGAAAATTTGGAACAGAAGTGAGTACAAGGGATAATGTTGTAAAAAATTACCCATGCATATATTGTCAAAAAATGTTGTAATTATAAAATTAATAAAAAAACACTTTTCACAAAAATTAAGTCTGATTTAACCAATTGGAAAAATATTAAATACTCTTGGATAGGGTGAGCAAATATAATAAAGATGTCAATTCGACCTAAACTAATCTATTTGTTTTTTTTTCTTTTCTTTCTTTTTTTTCATTTATTTATAATTATAAAATTATAAAAAAAATTTTTGACAGTACATATGCATGAGTAATTTTTTTTATAACATTATCCCTTGTATTCATTTTTCAAAATTTTCCCCTCCCTCCCTCTCTTTACTCCCTCCCCTAGATGACAGGCAATCCCATACATATTACATTTATTACAGTATAACCTAGATACAATATATGTGTGTAAATCCAATTTTCTTGTTGCACATTAAGAATTGGATTCCGAAAGTATAAGTAACCTGGGTAGAAAGACAGTAGTGCTAACAGTTTACTTTCAATTCCCAGTGTTCCTTCTCTGGGTGTAGTTGTTTCTGTCCATCATTGATCAACTGGAAGTGAGTTGGATCTTCTTTATGTTGAAGATATCCACTTCCATCAGAATATATCTTCATACAGTATTGTTGTTGAAGTGTATAGTGATCTGGTTCTGCTCATTTCACTCAGCACTAATCTATTTGTTTAGCACTATACCAATCAGACTTCCAAAAACTATTTTAATGACCTAGAAAAAATAATAACAAAGTTCATATGGAAAAACAAAAGGTCAAGAATTTCAAGGGAATTAATGAAAAAAAAAATCAAATGAAGGTGGCCTAGCTGCACCAGATCTAAAATTATATTATAAAGCAGCGGTTACCAAAACCATTTGATATTGGCTAAGAAATAGACTAGTTGATCAGTGCAATAGGTTAGGTCCAAAGGACAAAATAATCAATAATTTTAATAATCTAGTGTTTGACAAACCCAAAGACCCCAGCTTTTGGGATAAGAACTTAATGTCTGACAAAAATTGCTGGGAAAATTGGAAATTAGTATGGCAGAAACTAGGCATTGGCCCACACTTAACACCATACACCAAAATCAGGTCAAAAGGGTTCATGGCCTAGGCATAAAGAATGAGATTATAAATAAATTAGAGGAACATAGGATAGTTTACCTCTCAGACCTGTGGAATAAATTTATGACCAAAGAAGATCATTATTGATCACAAAATATAAAATTTTGATTATATCAAATTTAAAAGTGTTTGTACAAACAAAACTAATGCAGATAAGATTAAAAGGGAAGCAATAAATTGGGAAAATATTTTTACAGTCAAAGGTTCTGATAAAGGCCTCATTTCCAAAATATATAGAGAATTGACTCAAATTTATAAGAAATCAAGCCACTTTCCAATTGATAAATGGTCAAAGGATATGACAGACAATTATCAGATGAAGAAATTGAAACTATTTCTAGCCATATAAAAAGATGCTCCAAGTCATTATTAATTAGAGAAATGCAAATTAAGACAGCTCTGGGATATCTGTCAGATTTGCTAGAATGACAGAGAAAGATAATGCACAGGGGATGTGAGAAAACAAGGACATTGATACATTGATGGTGGAATTTTGAATACATCCAGCCATTCTGGAGAGCAATTTGAAACTATGCTCAAAAAGTTATCAAACTGTTCATACCCTTTGATCCAGTGGTGTTACTACTGGGCTTATATCCCAAAGAGATTTTAAAGAAGGGAAAGAGACCTGTATTGCAAGAATGATTGTGGCAGCCCTCTTTGTAGTGGCCAGAAACTGGAAACTGAGTGGATGTCCATCAATTGCAGAATGGCTGAATAAATTGTGGTATATGAATTGTTCTGTAAGAAATGACCAACAGGATGATTTCAGAGAGGCCTAGACAGACTTACATGAACTGATACTGAGTGAAATGAGCAAGACCAGGAGATCATTATATACTTCAACAATTATACTATATGATGATCAATTCGGATGATCATGGCCCTCTCCAACAATGAAATGAACCAAATCAGTTCCAACAGAGCAATAATGAACTGAACCAGCTACACCCAGTGAAAGAACTCTGGGAGATGTCTATGAACTACTACATAGAATTCTCAATCCCTCTATTTTTGTCCACCTGCATTTTTTATTTCTTTCATAGGCTAATTGTATACCATTTCAAGATCTGATTCTTTTTGTATAGCAAAATAACTGTTTGGGCATGTATACATATATTGTATTTAACATATTTAACATGTATTGGTCAACCTGCCATCTGAGGGAGGAAGGTGGTGGGAAGGAGGGGAAAAATTGGAACAAAAGGTTTGGCAATTGTCAATGCTGTAAAATTACCCATGCATATATCTGGTAAAAAAGAAGAAAGAAAGAAAGAAAGAAAGAAAGAAAGAAAGAAAGAAAGAAAGAAAGAAAGAAAGAAAGAAAGAAAGAAAGAAAGAAAGAAAGAAAGAAAGAAAGAAAGAAAGAAAGAAAGAAAGAAAGAAAGAAAGAAAGAAAGAAAGAAAGAAAGAAAGAAAGAAAGAAAGAAAGAAAGAAAGAAAGAAAGAAAGAAAGAAAGAAAGAAAAGAAAGAAAGAAAGAAAGAAAGAAAGTGCTGGATCTAGAGTTGGGAAGATTCAGCTATCTAAATTAAAATCTAGCTTGAGATGCTTACTAATTGTATGATCGCGCAAGTCACTTTGTCCTGTTTGCCTCATCCTCATCTATAAAATGAATTGGAGAAAGAAATGGCAAACCTTCCAGTGTCTTCTCCAAGAAAACTCCAAATGGGGTTGTGAAGAGTTGAACACAATTGAACAATGATTGATTTTCAATTTCAATTTTCTCAGAAGCCATTCCAGATTTTCTCGTCAGGCTTCACATAATGAGGCATCTCCATAAACTATCAGGTGAGATCATCACCTCATATTTTACTTAGAAAATTGAAGAAGTACAACAAGATCTCTGTCCTCTTTTCTTTTCATCTGATAACAAATCCTTTTTTCCTCACTTGTTGGCATAATTTCACATCATTAAATTCTCACTCTTTACAGATGATATGATGGTACACTTAGAGAACTCCAAAGACTCTGCTAAAAAGATATTAGAAATAATTCAGAACTTCAGCAAAGTTGCAGGATACAAAATAAATCCACATAAATCCTCAGCATTTAAATACATTACCAACACAGTCCAACAGCAAGAGATACAAAGAGAAATTCCATTCAAAATAATGGTCGATAGTATAAAATATTTGGGAATATATCTACCAAAGGAAAGTCAGGAATTATGTGAACAAAATTACAAAACACTTGCCACAAAAATAAAGTCAGATTGAAATAACTGGAAAGACATTAAGTGCTCTTGGATAGGCCGAGCGAATATAATCAAGATGACAATACTCCTTAAACTAATATATTTATTTAGTGCTATACCAATCAGACTCCCAATAAACTATTTTAATGACCTAGAAAAAATAACAATAAAATTCATATGGAAAAACAAAAGGTCAAGAATTTCAAGGGAAGTAAAAAAAAAGAATCAAATGAAGGTGGCCTACCTGTACCTGATCTAGAACTATATTATAAAGCAGCAGTCACCAAAACCATTTGGTATTGGCTAAGAAATAGATTAGTTGATCAGTGGAATAGGTTAGGTTTACAGAACAAGATATGAATAAAAATAGCAATCTAGTGTTTGACAAACCCAAAGATCCCAACTTTGGGGATAAGAATTCATTATTTGACAAAAACTGCTGGGAAAACTGGAAATTAATATGGCAGAAACTAGGCATGGACCCACAATTAACACCACATACTAAGATAAGATCAAAATGGGTCTATGATTTAGGCATAAAGAATGAGATCATAAATAAATTAGAGGAACATAGGATAGTTTAGCTCTCAGACTTGTGGAGGAGGAAGGAATTTGTGACCAAAGGAGAATTAGAGATCATTATTGATCACAAAATAGAAAATTTTGATTACATCAAATTAAAAAGCTTTTGTACAAACAAAACTAATGCAAACAAGATTAGAAGGGAAGTAACAAATTGGGAAAACATTTTTACAGGTAAAGGTTCTGATAAAGGCTTCATCTCCAAAATATACAGAGAATTGACTGTAATTTATAAGAAATCAAGCCATCCTCCAATTGACAAATGGTCAAAGGATATGAACAGACAATTTTCAGATGATGAAATTGAAACTATTTCCACTCATATGAAAAAGTGCTCCAAATCACTATTGATCAGAGAAATGCAAATTAAGACAACTCTGAAATACCACTACATACCTGTCAGATTGGCTAAGATGACAGGAACAAATAATGATGAATGTTGGAGGGACTGTGGGAAAACTGGGACACTGATGCATTGTTGGTGGAGTTGTGAAAGAATCCAACCATTCTGGAGAACATTCTGGAATTATGCCCAAAAAGTTATCAAACTGTGCATAATACCCTTTGATCCAGCGGTGCTACTACTGGGTTTATATCCCAAGGAAATACTAAAGAAGGGAAAGGTACCTGTATGTGCCAAAATGTTTGTGGCAGTCCTTTTTGTAGTAGCTAGATACTGGAAAATGAATGGATGCCCATCAGGAGAATGGCTGGGTAAATTATGGTATATGAATTTTATGGAATATTATTGTTTTGTAAGAAATGACCAACAGGATGAATACAGACAGGTTTGTCTTACATCAACTGATGCTGAGTGTAATGAGCAGAACTAGGAGATCATTATACACTTCAACAACAATACTATATGAGCATGTATTCTGATGGAAGTAGATATCTTCAACATAGAGAAGAGCTAATTCAATTCCAATTAATCAATGATGGACAGAATCAGCTACACCCAGAGAAGGAACACTGGGAAATGAGTGCAAACTGTTAGCATTTTTTGTTTTTCTCCCCAGGTTATCTTTACCTTCTGAATCCAATTCTTCCTTTGCAACAACAACAACAACAACAACAACAACAAAATTCGGTTCTGCACATATATATTGTACCTAAGATATACTATAACATATTTAATATGTATGGGAATGCCTGCCATCTAGGGGAGGGGGTGGAGGGAAGGAGGGGAAAAATTTGGAACAGAAGTGAGTACAAGGGATAATGTTGTAAAAAAAAAAAGTACCTATGCATATGTACTGTCAAAAAATGTTATAATTTTAAAATTAATTTTAAAAATGGGAAAAAAGAAGACAATTTAGAATTATGAAAAAAAATCATTAAATTCTTACAATGTAAGAAGAGGTGGTCCTCCTTACCAAGGTCAACCCCTCTTTATATAACCCCCTTTATATGAGTCCTTAATCCCATCCCTTCCAACATTCTCAAGCAGATTACTCTTAACATCCTCTGTTATCTTTGTTTAATATCCAAACTCTTTCTATAATCTGGTTTCCTTTCTATGGGTTATAAATACACCAAAGTCTACCTTCCCTGATAGTAATCGTCCTATCTCTCTCCTCTTTTGCACATATATAAAAAAAAATCAACATCTATTACTTCCACTTTTTTTCCTCTAACATTCTTAACCTCATGAAATCTAGCTTCAGACCTCAACATTCAAGTAAAACTGTTCTGTCCAAAATTAAGAGCTTATAATTTTCATATTAAAGGATCTTTTCTCGTTCTTGGTGCTTTTAAAAAATCTCTTTGCAGCATTTGACCAAATTGAACACCTTTTCCTCCAGATAAATTCTCTCCTCTGTGACTTTTCATGACACAGCTATCTTTTTGTTCTCCTTCTATATTTCTGATTGCTCCTTGACAATCTCCTGTATGATTCATATCCATATCTTATCTAGTAACTGTGAATAAACCAGCAGGTTTCTAACCTGAACCCTTTTGTCATTTTTCTCTAAACTGTCATTTGGTAATCTTATTAGCTCTCATGAGTTTACTTACTATCTCTATACAGGTGACTCCCATATCCATATATCCATTTATAGTTTCTCTCAAACTCCAGTTTTAAATCATTCTTCATATTTCTTATTCCCCTTCATGTGCTCTGCTATCCTACTGAGTAATTCTGTTTATTCTTATAAACATATTAGGTTTGATCTCTCTTTTCCATGCCTTTGAACAGCCTTTCCCCCATGCCTAGAATATATTCATTACTTACCTCTTTTTTAAAAATCCCTGTTGCCAAATTCAAACCAAAAGTTTCATAGACTGTCCAAATTCAGTATGTTCTATATATCCCCTAAAACTCACTCTTACAATCTTACCTATAACCCATCATGCTTCTAGTCTCTTCAGTATAAAATCTTGATATCATGTCATCTTCCCCCTCTTATTCACTCTACATGTCCAATCAGTTACAAAATCTTATGCTTTTATTTCTTGAATCCATTTCCATCTATCCACTTATATAGACACTGCTTTTATTCAGGCCCTTAGTGGCTTCTCCCTAGACTATTACAATAGCCTCCTATTTGGTCTCCCTATCTAAAATATCTCTTCACTCCAACTCATTCTCTGAATAGTTGCCAATGGTCTGGTTGTCTCACATCCACCTCAATTCAACACACACCAGTGTCTCCCTATTCTTCTAGCATAAAACAAAAATTCATCTCTTTTGCATTTAAATTTCTTCACAATTAGGCACCTTCTTACCTTTCCAATCTTCCTATGCCTTATGTACCCTATTATCTAGGTATATGTATTTATTCATCCTTCCATGCATAATATATTTGATATTTTTGTCTATGTATTTGAACTATCTTCTATGCCTAGAATATGATTGTTCTTTATCTCTTTCTTTTATAATCTGTTTCCCTTCAAAACTCTGATAAAGTGCCACCTTCTACATGAAATCTTTTCTAGTTTCTTTTTCCCCTTTGCTTGTGCCTCTCCTACAAAAGTTAACTTGTATTTACTTTATGCATCTTATGTACATGCTTAGATATGTACATGTTGTCTTTGCAAATTAAAATATAAACTCCTCTTGAGTTGGGACTCTCTTACTTTTGTTTTTATATTCTCCATGCTTATTCTATTGCCTAGAACAAATTAGGCACTTAATAGATTTTTTTGATTGTTTGGATACTAAAAAGGGAGGTCTGCATGACACAAGTGGGGCCCATAAGTTTAATATTGTGGAAGGGATTCGGGGGGGGGCAAGGGAAAAATATATATTATATAATAATTAATAGGTTTTCTTTGTCTCTTCATGGGATGTAGTTTCCCTCTTTTTATCTCCCCTTTTCCCTTTTTCTGACACTATCCCCTTTCCATTACTACTTCCCTTTTTTATGTTATATCAGTAAAATCAAATTATACATGTGGTTTTAATGTATATCCACAACAGAAATATAATTCTCAAGAATTCCTTTTACCTTTTTCTACTTCTCTTGAGTCCTATGATTGGAGATCAAATTTTTTGTTTAGATCTGGTTTTTTCCTTAGAAACAAATGGTTCATTAAAAGTCCATCTTCTTCCATGGAAGAAAATGCTCAGATTAGCTGGGTAGTTTATTCTTGGCTGCATTCGCAGTTCTTATGCCTTTCAGAATATTAAATCCCAGGACCTTTGATCCTTTAATGTGGAGAGAGCCAGATCTTGAGTGATCCTTATTGTGGCACCTCGGTATTTGAATTGTTTTTTCCTGGTGGCTTATAATATTTTTTCTTCAGTCTGATAGTTCTGAAATTTGGCCACAATATTTTGTGGAGGTATTTTATGGGGGGTTTTTTTAGGGTCTTTTTCAGAAGGTGTTTGATGAATTCTTTCAATGCCTATTTTACCTTCTGATTCTATCACCTCTGGGCAGTTCTCTTTGATGATTTCCTGTAAAATAGTATCTGGGCTCTTTTTTTCATCATAATTTTCTGGAAGTCCAATAATCCTCAGATTATCTCTCCTAGATCTATTTTCCAGGTCTGTCATTTTGCCAAGTAGATATTTGACATTTTTCTCCAGTTTTTCTTTCTTTCTTTCTTTCTTTCTTTTTTTTTTTTTTTTTTTTTTGGTTTTGCTTGACTGATTCTTGGTGTCTCAATGAATCATTAATTTATATTTGTTCAGTTCTGATTCTAATGAGTTATTTTCTTCATTAGCTTTTTTTTTTTAACTTCTTTTTGTATATGTCCAATTGTGCTTTTAAATGAGTTGTTTTGCCCTATGGAATTTTTTTCCATTTCACTAAATTAGTTTTTGAGTGAGTTATTTTCTTTTTCCAATTCACAGATCCTACTTTCCTGTGATTTCTTTACCTTTTCTAATTCACTGATCCTGTTTTCCTGCACTTCCTGTAAATTCTTTACCTTTTCCACTTCACATTTCAGGAAGTTGTTTACCTTTTCCAATTCACATTTCAGGAGCTTGTTACTCTTTTGCATAGCTTCTCTTTCCTTTCCCCATTTTTCTTCTAACTCTCTTTTGAATTTTAATAGTCCCTTCTAGGAGAGCGTTATTTGGGGTATTGTCTGGAGGCTGTTTGCTACTAGTCTCCTCAGATCTTTCTCTTTATTTTTTTACTCATTCTTTAAAGCCTTCAGGGTCTGCCTTCAGAACAAGGATGTTACTAACTTCCTCTGCAGAGCAAGGATAGGTATATGGACAGTAGCTGTCCTCTCAATGGGCTGCAAGGAGCAGCCAAGCTGAGGTAGTGCTCTGAGAGTGCTCTGGGCAGAGCTCCACATGGAAGTGGCTAGGCCTGGCTATCAAGGGCCTGGCTGTGTAAGTACTCTGTGAGGAGCCCCACTGTGAGGATTAGTGGCTGCCTTGGGGTTAAGCAGCAAAAGTATCACTGCCCCCCCCAAATGCCCACTTTGAATATTAGCAGTTGCCCTATCCCTCATGGGACCAGAAGTGTCTCTGCCAGGAGAGCTCAGTTGAGCTGGGGAAATTCCACTACCCCAGGCCAAGCCCCCCCACTGTGCAGATGAGAGGCTGCCCTGGGCTGTGCCCCTGTCATGCAGGTTTGTGATTGCCCCCCCCAATGAGAGCCCCCAGCTACAGAATGCTGATAAGAGCTGTGTTATGGTCTGCACTGAGTCACTTCAGGTCCTGGGTGGGCACAGCCAGATGCTCCTAGGCTCTGGCATCCCTCAGAGTACAGCAGGGAGATACAATATCAATAGTAAATATATACGCACCAAGTGGTATAGCATCTAACTTCCTAAAGAAGTTAAGAGAGTTGCAAAAAGAAACAGACAACAAAACTATAATAGTGGGAGATCTCAACCTTGCACTCTCAGAATTAGATAAATCAAACCACAAAACAAATAAGAATGAAATTAAAGAGGTAAATAGAATATTAGGAAAATTAGGTATGATAGATATTTGGAGAAAACTGAATGGTGACAGAAAGGAGTATACTTTCCTCTCAGCAGTTGATGGAACTATACAAAAATTGACCATATATTAGGATATAAAGATCTCAAACTTAAATGCAGGAAGGCAGAAATAGTAAATGGTTTCTTTTCAGATCACGATGCAATAAAAACTACATTCAACAAAAAGTTAGGGGTAAATAGACCAAAAAGTAATTGGAAACTAAATAATCTCATCTTAAAGAATGATTGGGTGAAACAGCAAATTATAGACACAATTAATAATTTCATTCGAGATAATGACAATGATGAGACATCATACCAAAATTTGTAGGATTCAGCTAAAGCGGGAATAAGGGGAAATTTTATATCTTGAGACATTTACTTGAATAAAATAGAAAAAGAGAAGATCAATGAATTGGGCTAGCAACTTAAAAAGCTAGAAAAAGACCAAATTAAAAACCCCCCAATCAAATACTAAACTTGAAATTCTAAAATTAAAAAGAGAAATTAATAATATTGAAAGTAAAAAAAAACCACTATTGAGCTAATAAATAAAACTAAGAGTTGGTTTTATGAAAAAACCAATAAAATAGATAAACCTTTGGTAAATCTGATTAGAAAAAGGAGAGAAGAAAATAAAATTGTTAGTCTTAAAGATGAAAAGGGGGAACTTTCCACCAATGAAGAGGAAATTAGAGAAATAATAAGGAGTTGCTTTGCCCAACTTTATGCCAATAAATTTGATAACCTAAGTGAAATGGATGACTACCTCCAAAAATATAGGCTTCCCAGATTATCAGAGGAGGAAATAAATTGCTTAAATAGTCCCATTTCAGAAAAAGAAGTAGAACAAGCTATTAATCAACTCCCCAGGAAAAAATCTCCAGGACCAGATGTATTTACATGTGAATTCTACCAAATATTCAAAGAACAATTAGCCCCAATGCTATATAAGCTATTTGGGAAAATAGGGAATGAAGGAGTCCTACCAAATTCCTTTTATGACACATCATGGTACTGATACCCAAACCAGGTAGGTTGAAAACGGAGAAAGAAAACTATAGACCAATCTCCTTAATGAATATTGATGCTAAAATCTTAAATAAGATATTAGCAAAAAGACTACAGAAAATCATCCCCAGGATAATACATCATGATCAAGTAGGATTTATCCCAGCAATGCAGGGCTGGTTCAATATTAGGAAAACTATCAGTACAATTGGCCATATTAATAACCAAATTAACAAAAATCATATGATCATCTCAATAGATGCAGAAAAAGCATTTGATAAAACCCAACATCCATTCCTATTAAAAACACTTGAGAGTATAGGAATAAATGGACTTTTTCTTAAAATAATCAGTAGCATCTATTTAAAACCATCAGTAAGCATCATATGTAATGGGGAATAACTGCAACCATTCCCATTAAGATCAGGAGTGAAACAAGGTTGTCCATTATTACCATTACTATTCAATATTGTATTAAAAATGTTAGCTTTGGCAATAAGAGTGGAGAAAGAGATTAAAGAAATTAGGGTAGGTAATGAGGAAACCAAATTATCACTCTTTGCTAATGATATGATGGTATACTTGGAGAACTCAAAAATTCTATTAAAAAGCTATTAGAAATAATCCACATCTTTAACAAAGTTGCAGAATAAAAAAAAAAATCCCACATAAATCATCAGCATTCTTATATGTCACTAACAAAATCCAACAGTTAGAGTTGCAAAGAGAAATTCCATTTAAAGTAACAACCAATAGTATAAAATATTTAGGAATCTATCTGCCAAAGGAAAATCAGAAACTATATGAGCAAAACTACAAAACACTTTCCACACAAATTAAGTCTGCTCTAACCAATTAGAAAAATATTAAATGCTCTTGCACAGGATGAGAAAATATAATAAAGATGACAATACTAACTAAACTAATCTATTTATTTAGCATTATACCAATCAGACTCACAAAAAACTATTTTAATGACTTAGAAAAAATAACAACAAAGTTCATATGGAAAAACAAAAGGTCAAGAATTTCAAGGGAATTAATGAAAAAAAAAAAAAAATCAAATGAAGGTGGCCTAGCTGTACCAGATCTAAAATTACATTCTAAAGCAACAGTTACCAAAATCATTTGGTATTGGCTAAGAAATAGACTAGTAGATTAGTGCAATACGTTAGGTCCAAAGGACAAAATACTCAATATCTGACAAAAAATTGCTGGGAAAATTGGAAATTAATATGGCAGACACTAGGCATTGACCCACACTTAACACCTTATACCAAAGAATGAGATTATGAATAAATTAGAGGAACATAGGATAGTTTACCTTTTAGACCTGTGAAAGAGGAATGAATTCATGTCCAAAGAAGAACTAAAGATTATTATTGATCACAAAGTAGAAAACTTTGATTATATCAAATTGAAATTGGCTGAATAAATTGTGGTATATGAATATTATGGAATATTATTGTTCTGTAAGAAATGACCAACAGGATGATTTCAGAAAGTCCTGGAGAGACTTACATCAACTGATGCTGAGTGAAATGAGCAGGACCAAGAGATCGTTGTATACTTCAACAACAATACTGTATGATGATGAATTCTGATGGATGTGGCCATTTTCAACAATGAGATGAACCAAATCAGTTCCAATATAGCAGTAAGGAACTGAACCAGCTATACCCAGTGAAAGAACTCTGGGAGATGACTCTGAACCACTATATAGAATTCCCAATCCCTCTATTTTTGTCCATCTGCATTTTTTATTTTCTTCACAGCCTAATTGTACACTATTTCAAAGTCCGATTCTTTTTGTACAACAAACTACTGTTTGAACAAGTATACATATATTGTATTTAATTTATATTTTAACATATTTAACATGTATTGGTCAATCTGCCATGGGGGGAAGGGAAAAATTAGAACAAAAGGTTTGGCAATTGTCAATGTTGTAAAATTACCCATGCATATATCTGGTAAATAAAAACTATTAATAAATAAATAACTTTATTACAGTAGGGAAATAATTTAAGTGATTGTTGAGGGAAGAGAAAAGAATGTTTTATGTGGGCAGATTAATTAGCAGCACAAATTCTCCAAATGCCACTTCTCCCCAGTTGCTTCACCTGTTCTTTAAATGTATACATGAAAGACATTTATAAAGAGCAATTAGCTCAACATAGTTAGAGGGAAAATGATAAGTTATGTCAACATTTTAATTGGTTGGAAACTGTCCGTTATTTTTGACCCTAATAATGTTTAGCTCTATAAAGCATTCACAGTGGGGAAAGCTTCATGGGGTAGGATTCAATAAAAATAGTTGATTCAGTGTATGAAGTCATAATCATACTAACACATGAAAGGAGCAAAGGGAATGTAAATATCAGCAGCATTTTCTATACTAATAATATCCAGCACATTCAAATATGTCTGCTTCTTTATGATGTCTGTCACCCAGCATTCCTTTAACAAATGATTGTTGAATGAATGAATACAAATGACCACCATGGGACATCTAAATATTTTTGTCACAAATAAGATTATGTTGTACCAGACATTGCTTAGAACCATGGGCCATCTACTGGGAGTTAGAATTTTCTTATTTGGTTTGTTTCTATGTACAATTGCAATATCTTCCTAACATTCTTCAAATTACGTTTCTCTAATCCATTCATCACACAGATGCCAAAGTGATTTTCTTTTTTTTAATTAACATTTTAATTTTTCCCAATTATATAGAAAACAATTTTAACACTCATGTTTTAAAATTATGAGTTCCAAATTCTCTACATCCCACTCCCCTTGTTCTTCCCTGAGATATTAAGCAACTTGACATAGAATATACATGTGCAATCGTGGAAAAAATATTTATATAGTAGTCATTTACATAGTAGTAGAAAACAAACAAAAAAAGAAAAACACACAGGAAAAATAAAGTAAAAGACAACATGCTTCAATCTGTATTCAGTTCTTTCTTGGGAAATGGATAGCATTTTTCATCATGAGTTCTTTGGAATTATCTTGGATCATTATATTTATTGCTGACAATTGCTAAGTCATTCACAGTTGATCACCATCTGATGTTCCTTTTACTGTGCACAATGATTTCTTGGTGCTGCTTTCTTCACTTTGCATCAGTTCATGAAATCCTCCTGCTTATCAATTTAATAGCTCAATAATATTACACCATAATAATATGCTGCTATTTTTCAGTCATGTCCCAATTGATAGGCATCTTCTCAATTTCTAATTCTTTGCCAGTACAAAAAGAATTGTTACAATCCATAAATATTTTTGTACAAATAGGTTCTTTCCTCCCTCCCTTTTCTTATCTTTTTGAGATATAAACATATTGCCCTTTGGCCATAATTCCAAATTGTTCTTCAGAATGGTTGATTAGGCAACAACTCCAGTAATAATGTATTAGTTTCCCAGTTTTTCCACATCCACATTTATCATTTTCTTTTTTGTCATATTAACCAATCTGAAGTATTGTCTCAGAATTGTTTTAATTTGCATTCCTCTAATTGATAGTGATTAAGATAATTTTTTGCATATGACAATAGGTAGCTTTTATTTCTTTCTGAAAACTGAATGTTTAATATCTTTTGACCATTCATTAATTGAGGAATGACTTGTATTCTTATCAGTTAAACTTAGTTCTCTATATATATGAAAATTGAGGCCTTTGTTAGAAACACTATTAAAAAAAAATGCTCAACTTTCTGCTTTCTTTATAACATCAGTTGCAATGGTTTTGTTTATGCAAAAACTTTTTAAGATAATCAAAATTTTGCTTTTGATGTCTTGTAATACTCTCAATTTTTTTTTCTTGCTGTTCTTTATGTAAGCTGTTCTATCTCCCATCTCTATGCCTCTTTGGTGTCTGTCCCACTCCTGGAATTCACTATCTTTTATTCCATTCCTTAGAATTTCTGGGTTTTGTTTTTTTGTTTTTTTTGTTTTGTTTTGTTTTGTTTTGTTTTGAGTGAGCTCAAAAGCCACATTTTATATGTATCAATGAACCAATTAGTCATTCAAGAAGTGTCAGAACCTGCACTCAGCACTGGGGATACAAAGAAAAATGTGAAATAACCCCCTCTTTGAGGAACTTCCATTCTATTGGGGAAGCCAATCTGTACATAAATTATAATGCACACACAAAAAAAAATGGGACACATTTTAGGTGGGACACTGGCACTTAAGGGAATTAGGAAAAATTTCTTATAGAAAGTATGAAAATTTTGGGAGCAAATAAGTGAATCTCAGAGGTGAAGTAAGACTAAGTAGAGAGATACTGCAAAGATACAGTTGGGTAGTTGGGTGAATAGAATGTGTGAGAAACAATATAAAGATCAGTTTGGCTGACATGAAATGGAATGGAGAACAATATGAATAAGACTTTTATTTAGACCAAATTATGAAAGTATTTAAAAGACAAATAGAAACTTCTATCCATCTTAGATACAACAGAGAGCCATTAGAGTTTATTTGGTAGGTTAGTGACATGCTTACATCTACATTCTCAGAAAATTATATTTCCTGCTGTATGAATAATGGACTGAAGACAGTTCAATAAATGGACTTGAGGCAGAGTTCAAAAAAAGAAATTATTGAAATAGTTCATGAGAAAGATGATGAAGGCTTGAATTAATGTGGTAGTTATGTTAACAGAGAGAAGGGGATGAGGATGATAAGTATTTTGGATATGAAAAGAGAAGATTTGCCAACTGATTGCAAATGTGTGAGGAAGAAAAAAAAGTCAAGAAGAATATCAAAGTTGTAACTCTGAGTGATTATGAGGATAACAAGGCTCTCAAAAGGAGGTTAGAAAAATGTGTAGCTTTGGTATGGAAGGAGGAAATTAATGAGTCCTGTTTAAGACATCATGAGTTTGAGATACCTATGAGACAGTCTGTTTGAAACATTCACTAGACAATTAAAAATACATGACTGGAGGTCAGAAGAGAAGAAAAATATAGATATAAATGTATACATATATACAAAGAGTGAGAGAAGAGAAAAGGAAAAGGAGAGAGAGAGAAAGAGAGAGAGAGAGAGAGAGAGAGAGAGAGAGAGAGAGAGAGAGAGAGAGAGAGAGAGAGAGAGAGAGAGAAGGTGGTTATCTAAACTAAAGTGTTATTTAATCCCAAGGGAGATTATGAGATCATAAAGTAATAGAATATAAAGAAGTAATAGAAGTGGATATCAGGGAAAAGCCTAGCCTATGGTTAGACACCATAATATAAATTACAAACCAACAAATGAGACTGGGAAATAGTGGTGAAAAAAAGAGGAACCAAAAAGAAAACAGTGCCATATGCTTCAAAGGTAAGAAGGATGAACTCTGAAAAATAGAACATCAGATTTATCAATTAATCTGTCATTAGAAACCTCAGAAGGAGTGTTTAGATGAATGATGACTGCTGAAGTCTAATTTTAAAAGGTTTGGAATAAAGTGAGAGGAAGTGAAATAGAATCAGACTATAGACAGCTTTTCTAGGAATCTGACTGATAGAGAAGAGAAATATGGGATAATAGTTTGAGGGGATAGAAGGATTTAATAAGGGATTTTGGGGGGATGAGGAGTTATTTCCAAGAATGAGTATATTTATAGACTGGTAAATGGGAAGGGACTAGAGACTGGAAGTAGAAGAGGGGAAAGGAAGTGATAGGAAAGGCTATCTACCAGAAAAAACAGGAAGGGATACATTGACTATGGAGTGGATGGCCTTGATAGAAAAGGGCATACCTGATTCATCAAAGACAGGAATAAAGAAGGAAAAAATAAAAGATATACAAGATGATAATAGTCAAAGACAGATATCATGCTGCTAGTATCCTCCCCACCAAAAAAAAAAAAAACCAACAACCACCTTATAGAAATTATTTTTAATATTCCTTCTTGTGCCTGTTTATCTTGCCTAACAAAAGTTAAGTTCTTTGAAGATAGAAACCATTTCATTTTTTTCTTTGCATTTTGAGTACTTAGCACAATGTCTGACATATAAATACATATCTAATAAATTCTTGTTGAGTGAATGTTTTAACCTGTACTCAGCTCTCATTGGCCAATATCTTCATCTCAAACATATGTGCTCCTTGTATTTCTTGTCCTATTTTCCCTTTTCTTTGGACATTTAGGTAGTTAACAAAATAAGATCTGTGACTCCACTGATCTCCTGGCCCAAAAGTATTTCAATTCCCTCTAATGATGCCTATGAACTGAACTTCTTTATATGCAAAATGCCTAAACCTATTGGCTATCTTTGCAGATCAGCTCATTCCTTTGTTGTGTAACATGTGATATCCAATGTATTCTAAGAGTTCATTGTGTCTAAGAGCTTTCCTGAATCTTCCTTCACAGGTTTCACCTACACTTTGCTTCAATGATTATTCTGTTTTTCTTTGCTCAGTACAGTTCTCCCACAATTCAATTAAAAGCCTTTGTTTTGTCACCTGACATATGGTAGCTGGCAAGCCAAACCAATAATAGAAAAGTCAGTTTAAGACCTGAAAGGAATTGCTCAATTGGGATATCATCTTATTGTACTTAGGAATCTGTTGTTACAAGTACCACCCAATAAGCCTTCTTACTCCATTTTCTATAAATCATGTTTCATCTGTCTCTTATTCCCTCATTACTCATTCATTTTGAAGAGACCAGGAGCTAATTTCCAGAGGGCATATGGCAAGACACAATGAGGAGAAATCTAAAGACAACTGAGATCTTCAACTATATTGCTTCAGGGAAATTCCACACAGCTGAAGATTTTCATCAACAGAACAGAACTTTAAACTACCAATAAAAATCTTATGTGGGCCATCCTCTATCCAGATGTGTAGTGAATGATTGACTAACAGGTGCAGGAAACATCCCTCAGGAGATAGGCAGATGGAAAGTAGCAGCAAATGTACTTTTGAGATTTAAACTAAAATGAGAATGAAAGGGAACTAGTCACTTCCAACTCTCTCCAGGGAATTCTTTTAGCTGGCATATTTGAAAAATGGAGTTTTCTATTATATTTTATTATATATATATATATATATATATATATATAGTTTAATTAAATATTATTTTTCAATAAAATTTGAATAAACAATACAATTATAGTACAAATACATATGACAGTACAATTATATCAAAATATATTTATTAATTCAGAAGGAATTTTAGTACCTATTAAGTGTACAGTGGGAATATACATGCTGCTTAATTATTCAGCAGCTACTATGTAAAAGACACTAAGATTGCATGATATTGTGTGGCACTTAACAACATATTACAATTAAGGTCAACCAATTTCTATAAATGATTGTAAAGCAACTTCCTATAAATACCCATATATATGTGTGTGTGTGTGTGTGTGTGTGTGTGTGTGTGTGTGTGTGTATGTGTGTAGTCTTAACATTCAATAAATGTTTATTAAGCACATATTAGTTACTATAGTGGGTATTGGGGATAAAGTGATACAAAGCTTTGTAAAAATGAATAAAATATGACCCAAAGAAACTAGCAATATTTGTAATTCATTAAAACTGGAAGGGATCTTGGAAGATAAGAAATCTTCGAATCCAACTGTCTTATTTTATAGATGAGGAAAACAAAGTCTGAAGAGAGTAAATAAGCTTCTTCAAGTCACAGAAGTAATAAATTGCAAAACTAATAATCAAACCTAAGTCATGTGACTCTATAAATTCAGTACTTTTTCCAGTATATCATATTAGTTCAATACTTTAAATGGATCTCTCATCCCATTGATATAGTTCTCTCCATTACTAAAAGAATGCAATCTATCCACTACTTCACATCCTGTACAAAATTATACAATAATTTTGTAATGTAAATAATTTACATTTCTTTCTATAAGTCATCCATGGAGGAACCATCCAGCAGGTTGAAGATTTTCTTTGGATTCTGTCATTCCTCAGTCTGCCTAAATGAACATCTCATCTAATTTTCTGGTCATACATATCTGTTGTGATGTCTTTAATGGCATTTCTTTAAAGCAGGTCATCATGGGTAACATGTTATAGCCTATTTATATCCATAATGCATATGCCCATTGCTCTTTGGGTCACTGAAGACTTTTAATCTTCTGAGATCATGCTGTCTCACTATTTGAAGGACATATCATCATCAGGAAGTTATTGTGTTATGTTTTTTTTTTCAAATAAACTTTTGTGATAATAATCTATTTTTTTTAAATTTTTATTTTATTTTATAATTATAACATTTTTTTGACAGTACATATGCATGGGTAATTTTTTACAACATTATCCCTTGCACTTACTTCTATTCAGATTTTTTCCCTTCTTCCCCCAACCCCCTCCCCCAGATGGCAAGCAGTCTTATATATGTTAAATATATTACAGTATAATTTAGATACAATATATGTGTGTAGAACCGAACTTTTTGTTGCACAGGAAGAATAGGATTCAGAAGGTAAAAATAACAGTTTACACTCATTTCCCATTGTTCCTTTTCTGGATGTAGCTGGTTCTGTCCATCATTAATCAATTGGAATTGGATTAGCTCTTCTCTATGTTGAAGAAATCCACTTCCATCAGCATACATCCTCGTACGGTATCATTGTTGAAGTGTATAATGATCTTCTGGTTCTGCTCGTTTCACTCAGCATCAGTTGATGTAAGTCTCTCCAAGCCTCTCTGTATTTCTCCTGTTGGTCATTTCTATAGAACAATAATATTCCATAACATTCATATACCATAGTTTACCCAACCATTCTCCAATTGATGGACATCCATTCATCTTCCAGCTTCTAGCCACTATGAAAAGGGCTGCCACAAACATTTTGGCACATACAGGTCCCTTTCCCTTCTTTAGTAGTTCCTTGGGGTATAAGCCCAGTAGTAGTATGGCTGGGTCAAAGGGTATGCACATTTTGATAACTTTTTGGGCATAATTCCAGATTGCTCTCCAGAATGGTTGGATTCTTTCACAACTCCACCAACAATGCATCAGTGTCCCAGTTTTCCCACAGCCCCTCCAACATTCATCATTATTTGTTCCTGTCATCTTAGCCAATCTGACAGGTGTGTAGTGGTATTTCAGAGTTGTCTTAATTTGCATTTCTCTGATCAATAGTGATTTGGAACACTCTTTCATATGAGTGGAAATAGTTTTAATTTCATCATCTGAAAATTGTCTGTTCATATCCTTTGACCATTTATCAATTGGAGAATGGCTTGATTTCTTATAAA
Organism: Sminthopsis crassicaudata; assembly: GCF_048593235.1. Taxonomy (NCBI): domain Eukaryota; kingdom Metazoa; phylum Chordata; class Mammalia; order Dasyuromorphia; family Dasyuridae; genus Sminthopsis; species Sminthopsis crassicaudata. The sequence goes on from NC_133619.1 coordinate 246,799,775, forward strand.
TTAAAGTCATTTCTCTGTATATTTTGGAGATGAGGCCTTTATCAGAACCTTTAACTGTAAACATTTTTTCCCAATTTGTTACTTCCCTTCTAATCTTGTTTGCATTAGTTTTGTTTGTGCAGAAACTTTTTAATTTGGTGTAATCAAAATTTTCTACTTTGTGATCAATAATGGTCTCTAGTTCTCCCTTGGACACAAACTCCTTCCTCCTCCACAAGTCTGAGAGGTAAACCATCCCATGTTCCTCCAATTTATTTATGATTTCATTCTTTATGCCTAAATCTTGGACCCATTTTGATCTAATCTTAGTATGTGGTGTTAAATGTGGGTCCATGCCTAGTTTCTGCCATACTAATTTCCAGTTTTCCCAGCAGTTTTTGTCAAATAATGAATTCTTATCCCAAAATTTGGGATCTTTGGGTTTGTCAAAGATTAGATTGCTATTTTTATTCACTATCTTGCCCTGTGAACCTAACCTATGCCACTGATCAACTAGTCTATTTCTTAGCCAATACCAAATGGTTTTGGTGACTGTTGCTTTGTAATATAGCTTTAAATCAGGTACACTTAGACCACCTTCCTCTGACTTTTTTTTCATTAGTTCCCTTGCAATTCTCGACCTTTTATTCTTCCATATGAATTTTGTTGTTATTTTTTCTAGGTCATTAAAATAGTTTCTTGGGAGTCTGATTGGTATAGCACTAAATAAATAGATTAGTTTGGGGAGTATTGTCATCTTTATTATATTCGCTCGGCCTATCCAAGAACACTGAATGTCTTTCCAATTATTTAAATCTGACTTTATTTTTGTGGCAAGTGTTTTGTAATTTTGCTCATATAATTCCTGACTCTCCTTTGGTAGATATATTCCCAAATATTTTATACTATAGACTGTTATTTTGAATGGAATTTCTCTTTGTATCTCTTGCTGTTGGATTGTGTTGGTAATGTATAAAAATCCTGAGGATTTATGTGGATTTATTTTGTATCCTGCGACTTTGCTAAAATTCTGAATTATTTCTAATAGCTTTTTAGCAGAGTCTTTGGGGTTCTCTAAGTATACCATCATGTCATCTGCGAAAAGTGATAATTTGATTTCTTCATTACCTACTCTAATTCCTTGAATCTCTTTCTCGGCTCTTATTGCCGAGGCTAGAGTTTCTAGTACTATATTGAATAGTAATGGTGATAGTGAGCAACCTTGTTTCACTCCTGATCTTACAGGGAAAGGTTCTAGTTTATCACCATTACATATGATGTTTACTGAAGGTTTTAAATATATGCTCCTTATTATTTTAAGGAATAGTCCATTTATTCCTATACTCTCAAGCGTTTTTAGTAGGAATGGATGTTGGATTTTATCAAATGCCTTTTCTGCATCTATTGAGATGATCATATGGTTTTTATTAATTTGATTATTAATATGGTCAATTATACTAATAGTTTTCCTAATATTAAACCAGCCCTGCATTCCTGGTATAAATCCCACTTGGTCATAGTGTATTATTCTGGGATGATTTTCTGAAGTCTATTTGCTAATATCTTATTTAAGATTTTAGCATCAATATTCATTAAGGAAATTGGTCTATAGTTTTCTTTCTCAGTTTTTGATCTACCTGGTTTAGGTATCAGTACCATGTCTGTGTCATAGAAGGAATTTGGTAGGACTCCTTCAATCCCTATTTTTTTCAAATAGTTTACATAGCATTGGAGTTAGTTGTTCTTTAAATGTTTGGTAGAATTCACCTGTAAATCCATCTGGTCCTGGGGACTTTTTCTTAGGAAGTTGGTTAATAGCTTGATCTATTTCTTTTTCTGAGACGGGACTATTTAGACTACTTACTTCTTCCTCTATTAATCTGGGCAAGCTATATTTTTGAAGGTATTCTTCCATTTCATTTAAGTTATCGAATTTATCGGCATAAAGTTGAGCAAAGTAGCTCCTAACTATTGTTCTAATTTCCTCTTCATTAGTGGTGAGTTCACCCTTTTCATTTTCAAGACTATCAATTTGCTTTTTCTCTTTCCTTTTTTTAATCAGGTTTCTTAAGGGTTTGTCTATTTTGTTGTTTTTTTCATAAAACCAACTCTTAGTTTTATTAATTAATTCAATAGTTTTTTTTACTTTCAATTTTATTAATCTCACCTTTTATTTTTTGAATTTCAAGTTTTGTGTTTGTCTGGGGGGTTTTAATTTGTTCCTTTTCTAGCAATTTTAGTTGTAAGCCCAATTCGTTGGCCCTCTCTTTCTCTATTTTATGCAAGTAGGCCTATAGAGATATAAAACTTCCCCTTATTACTGCTTTGGCTGTATCCCACACATTTTGGTATGATGTCTCATTATTGTCATTTTCTTGGGTGAAGTTATTAATTATGTCTATCATTTGCTGTTTTACCCAATCATTCTTTAGTATAAGATTATTTAGTTTCCAATTATTTTTTGGTCTATTTTCCCCTGGCTTTTTATTAAATGTTATTTTTTTTCAAATAAACTTTTGTGATAATAATCTAATGTGGAAATATTAGAAAATGCTGCATGATTTTCCAAATGAAGAAATCCAATCTTGTCATATACAATTGTAAGTCCAGCATATTGTCTAGGTACAGTGTTAGAATAATTCAACAGATTGCCTATCTAATGTCCTATTATAATCTGAGCAATGCCAATTATTCACTTTATTTTTCTAACATGGAGAAATAGGAAGATCTCTTCTGCATAACTCTGGATTTAACAATGAGATACTCATTTTTCAAGACTGAAATTACCCTCAAAATTTTTATCTAAAACCAGAAGTACTTATAGTTTCTGTGAGCAGGAAATCCCTCTTCTATTTGTATTTCATAAGGGCATTTTATCTGACCATAGAGAATACCTTCAGTGAACATATATCTTCCTATTTGATGCTTCACTTGGTGCTAAATTCAGCATATCTTCAAACAAAATAGCATCTGTCTTAGAATGTTTATATGATTTTAATATATGCATGGGAAAATACAACCTGATAACTGACATCAAATATCAGCATTAACTCAAGTTTACTAATTAAAAAATCCAGAAACATAGGCAGTTGACTAGTATTAGATCCATGCCCCAGTTTTTCTGGACTAGATAAATGTGGAAGTTAGATGAGAATAGGAGATACTCTTTTCTGTTGTAATTAATTGTGAATGAAATTATTGGCTTATTCAATAGTAACAAAGCATAAATTAATTGATAAGGTCTGGCTGTAAACTTTCAGCAAAATGAATGATAGACCCATCTGGTGAGCAGTAATAAGGCCCTTTAAGTCAAAGCATATGGACTAAGAAGGGAAGAGGAAGACCCCAAACTACCAAGAAACACCTTCTAAATAACTGCTACAATCAAAAACCCAAAGACAGTGTTCATATGTAAGAAAACAGCTATGTCTTCAGTCATACTTTTACAATTGGAAGATGTCATCTGCACATTGTCAGACATGAAAGCAGTTGTATCTTATGCCTTTGCAGATTTTAATGGGCAACTAAGTATAAGAGATCATTTGGCTTTTACCCTGTCTCCAATTCACTCAAGAGAAAGAATTATATATTACCTACACAATTCATAGAGTTTTATTTACTCTGACAGAAGGATGTGATTCTGTGAGCCAAGGAATTGAAACCTATTCTACTCTCCAAACTGCCATTTAATTTCTCTCCGTTATTTCTTTAAAATGATATCATGGAGGGGTGGGGGGGTGGAACCAAGATAGCAGAGAAGATACACATGAATTTGTAAGCTCCCTTCTTCCCTCAATACCAATTAATTAAATCAGCCTCAAAAATAACGCTGGACTGATAAAAATCACAAGATTAGAAGCACAACTTACCAGGTGAAGAAAATCTGGAATTTCAACAGAATTTCAACCGTTCCAAGGGGAGGAAAAAAAGACCAACACAGACAGGGTTAGGTGCTAGCACACTGTGCCGATCAGGCTAGGGAGACTCTGGGATCAGAGAAGCCACTAAGATAGAGGAATATGACACAGGCTGTTAGCTCTTCTCTGCTTATAAAACAGCAGTTCAGAAGAGAAATCAAGCCACTCTAAAATATAAGGCCAGATCCTAAATCCACCCCAATATGGAAGTGACCTAACAGATGTCTGCACGGCTGTGCAGATGCTTTCTGCTGCCCAGGGCATCTCCTTGGGGTAGTTGAGAACCTGAACAGCAGGGACACAGCCCGGGGCAGGCTCAGCCTGAGGCAGTGGAATTCTAGCAGCAGCAGAATTCCCAGAGAAGCAGAACCTTTGAAGTAGGGATCGCGGTTTCTGGGCAGACACTTCTGGTTTGAGTGCAGGGGCTTTTCAAGTCAGCTGCTAATATCCACGGCCCCACGGGAGGCATTGGCTGGGGTTTGTGATGCTTTCACTATTCAGCCTTAAACCTTAGGGCAGTCACTAGGCCACACAGCGTGGTCCTTCACTGGGCACTACTCAAAGCTGCAGTGTTGCTAACTACCTCTGAGTCTCTCTCCCAGAGCTCTCTCTTAGCTCAGGCACAAGACTCTACATCCATCCGGTCTGGGAGGAAGCTGGTAAATAAATAAACTTCTTACTCCAAGGGCAGACCCCTACAGATTTTTAACAATGAGTAAGAAGCTAAAGAGAATGATTGACACTTCTATACAGAGAAAGAGCGGATATCTAACCCCGAGGAAGCTAACACCTGACACTCTCCAGATAATACCCTAAAGGGGAATGATACCTTCCCCCCATCACATAACTCTCTCCTAGAAGAGATTATTAAAAAGTTAAGAAAGTTTGAAGAAAAATGGGGAAAGGAAAGAGAAGCTATGATAGAGAATAACAACGTCCTGAAATTTGCATTGGAAAAAATAAAGAATTCACAGGAGGTGCAAAGAAACATATTTTGTGAATTAGAAAAGGTTAAAAAATCACCGGAAAATAGGATTTCTGAATTGGAAAAAGAAAATAACTCACTAAAAAAAAAATTAGTGAAATGGAAAAAAATTCAACAGAGCAAAATAATTCATTTAAAAACTCAATTGGGCATATACAAAAAGAACTTAAAAAATGTGAATGAAGAAAATAACTCATTAAAAATCAGGATGGAACAAATAGAAATGAATGATTCATTGAGAAACCAAGAATCAGTCAGACAAAACAAAACAAAACAAAACAAAACAAAACAAAACAAAACAAAACAAAACAAAACAAAAAAAGAAAAACTGGAGAATAACGTCAAATGCTTACTGGGAAAATCTATAGACCTGAAAAATAGATCTAGGAGAGATATTCTGAGGATCATTGGACTTCCCGAAAACTATGATCAAAAAAAGAGCCTAGATTCTATTTTACAAGAAATCATCAACGAGAACTGTCCAGAGATAATAGAAACAGAAGGGAAAATAGGCGTTGAAAGAATTTATCAAACACCCTCTGAAAAAGACCCTAAAAAAGAACTCCACAGAACATTGTGGCTAAGCTGAAGAACTACCAAACAAAGGGAAAAAATATTGCAAGTATATAGAAAAAAACAATTCAAATATCAAGGTGCCACAATAAAGGTCACTCAAAATCTGGCTGCCTTCACATTGAAGGATCAAAGGGACTGGAACCTGATATTCTGAAAGGCAAAAGAACAAGGATTGCAACTACAAATAAACTACCCAGCTAAATTTAGCATTTCCTTCCATGGAAGAAGATGATCATTTGATGAAAAAGAGGAATTCCATTTGTCTAATAAAAAAACCAGACTTAAACAAAAAATTTGATCTACATTCACAAGACTGAAGAGAAGCAGAAAAAGGTAAAAAGAACTCTTGAGAACTGTATCTCTGTTGTGGATATACAGAAAGTCCGCATGGATAATTTGATTTTACTGATATAATATTAAAAAAAAGGGAATTAGTAAAGGGAAGGGGATAGTATCAGAAAAAGGGGAAGGAGAGATAAAAAAAAGGAAACTACATGCCAAGAAGAGGCATAGAAAATCTACCACATCTGAGGGAATTTAGAGAAGGGGAGAATCATTGTGTGAATCTTACTCTCATCAGAGTAGGCTCAAAGAGTAAATAATTGACATATTTGTTTTTCAAAGAATTCTCTCTCACCTCATTAAAAGGGGGAAGAGGAAAAGGGAAAAGGAAAAGGGGAATAAGGGAAGGAGACAAAAAAGGGGAAGGGACTTAAAAGGAGGGAAGAGGGATACTAAAAAGTGAGTGCTGTGCATCACAAGTGGGGTCTATAAATTAAATATTATGGAAGGGGTTCAGGGAGATTAGGGATAAAAAAAGCATAATCAGGGGATAATATGGTGGCAGGAAATGCAGAATTAGTAATTTTAACTGTAAATGAGAATGGGATAAACTCTCCCATTAAATGGAGCCAGATAGCAGACTGGATAAAAAGTCAGAACCCTACAATATGTTGTTTACAGGAAACACACTTAAAGCAGAGAGAGATATACAGAGTAAAGGTAAAAAGTTGAAGCAGAATCTATTATGCTTCAGGTAAAGCCAAAAAAGCAGGGGTTGCCATCCTTATCTCAGATCAAGCAAAAGCAGAAATTGATCTAATTAAAAGAGATAATGAAGGAAACTATATCCTGCTAAAAGGTAACATAGACAATGAAGCCATATCAATACTAAACATAGATGCACCAAGTGGTATAGCATCTAACTTTCTAAAGGAAAAGTTAAGAAAGTTGTAAGATGAAATAGACAGCAAAACTATAATAGTGGGAGATCTCAACCTTGCACTCTCAGAATTAGATAAATCAAACCACAAAATAAATAAGAAAGAAATTAAAAAGGTAAATAGAACATTAGAAAAACTAGGTATGATAGACCTTTGGAGAAAACTGAATGGTGATAGAAAGGAATATACTTTCTTCTCAGCAGTTCATGGAACCTACACAAAAATTGACCATATATTAGGACATAAAGATCTCAAACTTAAATGCAGGGAGGCAGAAATAGTAAATGCCTTATTCTCAGGTCACAATGCAATAAAAACTACATTCAATAAGAAGTTTGGGGTAAATAGACCAAAAAATAATTGGAAACTGAATAATCTCATCTTAAAGAATGACTGGGTGAAACAGCAAATTATACAAACAATTAATAATTTCACCCAAGATAATGACAATGACGAGACATCATACCAAAATTTGTGGGATGCAGCTAAAGCGGTAATAAGGGGAAATTTTATATCTTTAGAGGCTTATTTGAAGAAAATAGAGAAAGAGAAGATTAACGAATTGGGCCTGCAACTTAAAAAGCTAGAAAAAGACCAAATTAAAAACCCCCAACCAAAAATTAAACTTGAAATACAAAAATTAAAAGGAGAAATCAATAATATTGAAAGTAAAAAAACTATTGAATTAATAAAAAACCAAGAGTTGGTTTTATGAAAAAGCCAATAAAATAGATATTGGTAAATCTGATCAGAAAAAATAAAGAGGAAAATCAAATTGTTAGTCTTACAAATGAAAACGGGATCTTTCCACCAATGAAGAGGAAATTAGAGAAATAATAAGGAGTTACTTTGCCCAACTTTATGCCAATAAGTTTGATAACCTAAGTGAAATGGATGACTACCTCCAAAAATATAGGCTTCCCAGATTATCAGAGGAGGAAATAAATTGCTTAAATAGTCCCATTTCTGAAAAAGAAATAGAACAAGCTATTAATCAACTCCCCAGGAAAAAATCCCCAGGACCAGATGGATTTACATGTGAATTCTACCCAACATTTAAAGAACAATTAGCCCCAATATTATATAAACTATTTGAAAAAATAGGGGATGAAGGAGTCCTACCAAACTCCTTTTATGACACAGACATGGTACTGATACCTAAACCAGAAAGATCAAAAACTGAGAAAAAAAACCTATAGACCAATTTCCTTAATGAATATTGATGCTAAAATCTTAAATAAAATATTAGCAAAAAGACTTCAGAAAATCATCCCCAGGATAATACACTATGATCAAGTAGAATTTATACCAGGAATACAGGGCTGGTTTAATATTAGGAAAACTATTAGTATAATTGACCATATTAATAATCAAATTAATAAAAACCATATGATCATCTCAATAGATGCAGAAAAAGCATTTGATAAAATCCAACATCTATTCCTACTAAAAACACTTGAGAGTATAGGAATAAATTGATTGTTCCTTAAAATAGTAAGGAGCATATATTTAAGACTGCCAGTAAGCATAATATGTAATGGAGATAAACTGGAACCTTTCCCAGTAAGATCAGGAGTGAAACAAGGTTGCCCACTATCACCATTCCTATTCAATATTGTGTTAGAAATGCTAGCCTCGGCAATAAGAATCAAGAAAGAGATTAAAGGAATAAGAGTAGGTAATGAGGAAATCAAACTGTCACTCTTTGCAGATGATATGATGGTATACTTAGAAAACCCCAGAGATTCTAATAAAAAGTTATTAGAAATAATTCACAACTTTAGCAAAGTTGCTGGATACAAAATAAATCCAAATAAATCCTCAGCATTTTTATACATCATCAACAAAATGCAACAGCAAGAGGTACCAAGAGAAATTCCATTCAAAACAGATGTCGAGAGTATAAAATATTTGGGAATCTATCTACCAAAGAAAATCAGGAATTATATGAGCAAAATTACAAAACACTTGCCACAAAAATAAAGTCAGATTTAAATAATTGGAAAGACATTCAGTGCTTGTGGATAGGCCGAGCAAATATAATAAAGATGACAATACTCCCCAAACTAATCTATTTATTTAGTGCTATACCAATCAGACTCCCAAAAAAACTATTTTAATGACCTAGAAAAAATAACAACAAAATTCATATGGAAGGATAAAAGGTTGAGAATTTCAAGGGAATTAATGATAAAAACTGTCAGATGAAGGTGGTCTAGGTGTACCTGATCTAAAGCTATATTATATAGCAGCAGTCACCAAAACCATTTGGTATTGACTAAGAAATAAACCAGTTGATCAGTGGAACAGATTAAGTACAAAGGACAAAAAAGGGTACAACTATAGTAATCTAGTAATCTAGTGTTTGACAAACCCAAAGATACCAGCATTTGGGATAAAAATTCATTATTTGAAGAAAACTGTTGGGAAAACTGGAAATGGTAGAAATTATGGTATGGTATGGTATGGTATGGTAGAAATTAGATATGGATCCACACTTAACACCATATACCAAGATAAGATCAAAATGTGTCCATGATTTAGCCATAAAGAATGAGACCATAAATAGATTAGAGGAATAGAGGATAGTCTACCTCTCAGACCTGGGGAGGAGGAAGGAATTTATGACCAAAGGAGAACTAGAGATCATTATTGATTACAAAATAGAAGATTTTGATTACATCAAACTAAAAGTGGCTAGAAACTGGAAAATAAATGGATCTCCATCAATTGGAGAATGGTTGGGTAAATTATGGTATATGAAGGTTATGGAATATTATTGCTCTGTAAGAAATGACCAGCAGGATGAATACAGAGAGGTTTGGAGAGACTTACATGAACTGATGCTGAGTGAAATGAGCAGAACCAGAAGATCACTATAAACTTCAACAACAATACTGTATGAAGATGTATTCTGATGGAAGTGGATATCTTCAACATAAAGAAGATCCAACTCACTTCCAGTTGATCAATGATGGACAGAAACAACTACACCCAGAGAAGGAACACTGGGAATTGAATGTAAACTGTTAGCACTACTGTCTTTCTACCCAGGTTACTTATACCTTCAGAACCCAATTCTTAACATGCAACAAGAAAAATGGATTTACACACATATATTATATCTAGGTTATACTGTTAACACATGTAAAATGTATGGGATTGCCTGTCATCTAAGGGAGGGAGTAGAGGGAAGGAGGGGAAATTTTGGAAAAATGAATACAAGGGATAATGTTATAAAAAAAATTACTCATTCATATGTACTGTCAAAAAAATTTTATAATTATAAAATTAATTTAAAAAAAAGAAAAAAAAAAAAAAAAAAAAAAAAACGAAATCCAGGCCCAGGCCTATTAAACAGAGCTGAAATGGTTATAAAAGATGTATTTTGAACAGAATAAAATTTAAGTGAAGTTAAAAAAAAATAAAATAAAATGATATCATAGTTAGGAAAGGTGTAAATCATGAGACAGTTCTCAGGACAAGTTCAAATGGCCAATCCAATTAGTTACAGCAGTGGTCTTTGATCATAAATTTCTCTTCCAAATATTATCACACATTTCCTTACCCTGTATACAGGTTAAAGCAATCTTTACATGGGGAAAATATATCACTTTTTGTTAAAGTTTATGGGATAAATCAGTATTTGTGCTTTGGGTCAACATTTGTTTAAATTTTCCCTAGACTAGAATTCTATTTTCTTCTTTAATTTTATTAATCAGATTTGGGGAATCTTTTATTTTCTCTACTACAAAAACAGTAAGATATGGAAATCTCAGATATATATATATATATATATATATATATGAATAAATACGATATTCAATACTCAAAATAGCTTATTATATTTATTATATACTATCTGGGAAGGTAAAACTTTTTTGGGACTACTAAGCAAATTTTCCCATTCACTTCAGATCTGCACTATTCAACCATCTCCCAACAGTTGATGCATGGGTGGGAAAGCCCCTTGATCCCTCACCAAGAGATTTAGTTGGCCATTCAGTCAATAAATATTTAACATGTACCTCCTACCATATTCTAAGCACTGTATTAGTACTAAGGATATAAAGAAACTATTTTGTTTTCAGAATGGTACTACTTAATACCACTATCATCCCAATGAGTTTCTTTACATCAAGAATGATAACAGCTGCATAATGAGAAGCAGAACCAAGTTGGCCAAACTCTCCCCTGCCCTTCCAAATGCTTTTAAATAATGACTAAATGAATTTCAGAGCATCAAAACTCAAAAAATGATGGAGTAAAACAATTTTCTAGTGCAGGACAAATTAGAAGGTTAGCAGGAAAGGGCTTTCAAACTAGGGTGAGACAAGAGTACAATCCAACCCCAGTGCTGCACCAGCACAGCCCAGGTCCCAGCAAATTATAAACAGTCCTAGGGCCATTGAATGTAAGGAAGCATGGTGGTTTCCAGATCCCCTAGCTCAAAGACACCAAAGACTACTTAGGAGGTCAGCAGGAAAGATCTGCTTCACTAGGGTAAGAGGAAATCACAGACCCATCTGCAGCAAACTAGGAACAGGTGTTGCAAGCCACTGAATTAGAAGAAGCAGTAAGAACAACAGCAGCAGCAGCTGTGGCATCTTTTGGAGGTCTCATCCCACAGAAAATAAGGGGATTAAACTGCTAGTCAGAAGAAAATTATAGGGGTCTTTTTCCTAGCACTTAGCAAGATTCTGTTGCTTTACCCATACTCAGATCTGGGATGCCATCCCAGCTCACAGTCCAGTGGTCAAAAGGAGCATGACTCAACTAGAACTTATAGAGACAGGGACCTGCCTCAAGAGTACTTGAGGTCATTTACAGACCAGAGCACAAATCAGAAGAGTAATAAACACACTTCTCCTTCAATCATACCACCCTGAAAGAATTGAAAGCTTACACGTTTCTAGAAGAATCTCTGATACAGCTGCACAAAATCCCTGAAGTGTGATACATTAAACTCTCCACCCTGGAAACAGAGCCCTACTTTAACAAAAAGTTAAAATCTTAGTAATAGGCTAGGGAAATGAGCAAGCAACAGAAAAACATTCTGATCACAGAAAGTTACTATGGTGACAGGGAAAATCAAAAGGCACACTCAGAACAAAATAACAAAGTCAAAGCTCCTACATGCAAACTCCAAGAAAAATAAGAATTGATTTCAGGCTATGAAAGAACTCAAAAGGGATTTTGAAAATAAAGTAAGAGAGGTAGAGGAAATATTGGAAAGAGAAATGAGAGTGATACAGAAGGAAGCACAAAAAGCAAATGAGAAGAATACTTTAAAAAGCAAAATTGGCCAAATGGGAAAGAAGGTTAAAAAGTTCACTGAGGAAAATAATTCCTTAAAAATTAGATTGAGCAAATGGAAGCTAATGATTTTATAAAAAATAAAGAAACAATAAAACAAAAAAAAAAAATGAAAAATAGAGAACAGTGTGAAATATCTCATTGGAAAAACAACTGACCTGGAAAATATGTTTTAGGCAATTTAATAATTTAAAGATTTTTTTTAAATTATCGGACTAGGGGCAGCTAGGTGGCACAGTGGATAGAGCACCAGCCTTGAATTCAGGAGGACCCGAATTCAAATCTGGTCTCAGACACTTAACACTTCCTAGCTATGTGACCTTGGGCAAGTCACTTAACCCCAGCCTCAAAAAAAAAAAAAAAAAAAATTATTGGACTACCTGAATCAAAAAAAAGAAATTAGACAACACCTTTCAAGAAATTATCAAGGAAAACTGTCTTAATAATCTAGGGTTAGAGAGTAAAATAGAAATTGAAAGAATATACTGAAAGAGATCACAAAATGAAAACTCTGAGGAATATTATAGCCAAATTCTGGAACTCCCAGGTCAAGGAAAATGCATGCATTCACAAAGAAACAATTCAATTGGGTTGAACCATAGTCAAGATAACACAAGGATAACAGCTTTTACATAAAAGGATTAAAGGGCTTGGGAGAGATTATTCCAGAGAGCAAAGAAGTAAGGATTACAACCAAAATTCACTTATCCAGCAAAACTGAGTATATTCTATTTTGGGGGGAAAGACAGGGGAATAAGGAGAGGGGAAGTGGATGTTCAATGAAATAAAGAACTTTCAAACATTTATGCTAAAAAAAAAACACATCTGAATAGCAAATTTGATTCTCAAATATAGGACTCAGAAGAAGGATAAGAGGGCAATCAGAAAAGGAAAATCATAAAGTATTTAATAAAGTTAACTTGTTACATTCCTACATGGAAAGGTTATAACTCATAAGAACTTTCTTATTATTAGGGCAGTTAGAAGAATATGTAGACAGAGCAAGAGGTATGAGTTGAATATAAACAGATAATATTTTTTTTTAAATAAAATTAAGGGGTAACAAAGGAATATAATGGGATAAAGAGAAAGAGAGAGGTGGAATGGTATAAATTATCTGCCAAAAAGAAAGGCAAGAAAAAGATTTTATAGTAGAAAGAAAGAAGGGAGGAAAGGGGAAATAAGTGAATCAGAATTGGTTCAAAGTGGAAATAATATATACACTCAATTGGGTATCGGAATGTATCTTACTCTGCAGGAAAACACAAAGAGGGATGGATATAAGAAAGGGGGAAGATGATAGAAAGGCATATTGGAGGAAAGTGGTCAAAAGCAAACACTTTTGAGGAGGAATAAGGTGAATGGAGAGAGAAGAGAGAATAAATGGGGAAGAATACAGTTAGCAATAGTAATTGTGGAAAATTGAAGCAATTTTCTCTGATGAAGGCTTTATTTCTCAAACATAAAGAAAATGGAGTCAAATTTATAAAAATATATGAGTCATTCCTCAATTGATAAATGATCAAAAGATACTACATTTTCATATGAAGTAATCAATCTATGTATAGACATATAAAAATAATGTAACTCACTGTTAATCAGAAAAATGCAAATTAAAACAATTCTGAGGTTCTACTTCATACTTAATAGATTGATTAATGGCCCAGAAAAGAAAAAAGGCAAATATTGGAGAAAATGTGGTGAAAATGAAATATTATATACTGTTGGTGGAATTGTGAACTGATTCAACCATTCTGTAGAGCAATTTGGAACTATACCCAAAGGGCTATAAAACCATGCCTCTGACCTAACAATACCATTACTGCCTAACAATATCCCAAGAAGATTTTAAAAAGGAAAAAGGACCTATATGTACAAAAATATTTATAGCAGTCCTTGTTTCAGAGCAAAGAATTGGAAATTGAGGGGATGCCCATCAACTGGGCAAAGGCTGAATAAATTGTGCTTGTGATTTTGATGTAATACTATTGTACTATTTTAAAATAATAAGCAGTATACTCTCAGAAAAACTTTGAAAAACGTTCATGATCTTATGCAAAGTAAAATATACTGTGTACAAAGTAATAGCAATATTGTAAGATGATGAGCTGGGAACAACCTAACTATTCTCAGCAATATAATGATTCAAGACAACTCTGATGGACTAATGACAAAAAATGCTATCCATATCCAAATCTGTATCTGAATACAGATTGAAGGGTTTTTTTTTTACTTTATTTTTCTTGATGGTATTTTTTTGGGGGGGTCAGAAATCTATGTTTTCTTTCACAATGTGATTTTTATGTAAATGTTTTACTTAATGTCATTTTAATTAACATCAGATGTGTTTTTCAATGAGGGGGATGAAGAGGAAGTAAGGAAGAATCTGGAACTCAAAGTTTTAGAAACAAATGTTTAAAAAATTGTTTTATATGTAACTGGTGAAAATAAAATATTAAAATTTATGATGAAAACAACACTTTTATACTATTATGAGTCCAATGTCTTTGATGTTAATTTATCATCAGCCCAAATCATTCTGTGCTGTGCTTCCAAATCAGACTATTTTCAAATATAATTGTTAGTCCCCGTGGTAAAGTTTCAAATTGTAGTGCTGAAAAAAAAAAAAAAAAAAAAAAAAAAAAAAAAAAGAGCTATAATTGGAATTGAGACTTCTTAAAGGCAGTATTTTTTAAACTGAAGATTTTTTAGCTGAAATCCTGTAAACAGATCAGAGGGAGAGATAGGCATGGCATTTGAAACAATATGGGGATGTAGCAGTCATCTCAGCTTTCTTCCCTGTATTAGTTACACTATCCACCTCATCAAACGCATCAAGATCATATTTCTCTGACTCTACATTGATCCAAAATTATATCAGTGGGTCTCATCATAAGATGGTTCTCTGCTAAATTCAATATCTTAATTTGTTCTTAAAATCTTTTTTTTTTTTTTTTTTTTTTACCTTAAAATATCATCACAACTTCAGGTTATAGACATGGCTTTCTATAGCATGAAAATGAATTTATCAATACCCAATTTCATATCTACCTTTAAATTTATGACTAATTAAACTATTTTAAAGGGAGAGAAATGTTTGTGAAGGCTAAGAATAAAATTGTCCTTTGCATCTGCTTCTTGATACCAGTACAACTGAGTAAAAATAACAAGGTCTTCAGAATAAAATATAGAGTAAAAAATATAATTGATTTCTTGAGTTATTGATGGACTATGACTGAAAAATTATCAGTTGTCTTCTTCAATCTACTAGTGATTTCCTACCTGTCAGTAAAGTAATTTAAAATACTTTGATCTTACAATTGATATGGTTTTCATCATTTTATTTGGATTAGATACAGATAAAGCATTTATCAGGTGCTTTTTAAGAGAAAGAAGCAACTCCCATTCATAGTTTATATAGCATTAATAGCATTGAGCCTTAGAACACTACAAATTCTCTTCTTTAAAAATCATAGAAATATGAAAGTTATCAGTTTAACCATCTACACTTCAAAAACAAAGTGAATGAAAAATACAAGTGACAAATCTGGGTGAATGGATGGCAGTCTATTAAAATGATTCAGAACCTTAGATAGCAGCAGATAGACTGCAAACTGGCTAGAAAAGGATATTTGACTGTATTCCATTTGATAAATTGTGCAGTGTTTTCTGGATTCTAAAACTTCTCAGTACAACAAAAAACCATTTCAGCAAAACTATATCAATGTTTTCTTTTTCTGATACATGGTATTTATGTATATATGTATTCATACACACATAGATATATATGTTCATATACAGAGAGAAAAATGAGAGAAAGACCACCAGTATTTTAATTATATGTAAACCAAAGAATAATGGAAAGATGATGTTTACCTAAGCATATTAGGATATTTGATTAGTTCATAAAATATAATTGTGTATGTTGCTTATTTGAATATGTGTCTCCTCTCCATTTTTGTCCCAGATAATAATGAGACAAGCAATGTTTCATTTCAACTGTGTATGAACAACAGGACCTTATGTAGAATAGTTACTTAGTTAATGCTTATTGAATGATTTCAATTCAATTTAATTTAGCAAACAATTATGAAGCATTTAATATGTGCCAATTACAATGGTAAACTCTATGGTCACAAGGGGACAATTCTTGTCATCAGTGTGCAGAAATGTTTACCACACTGATGGTAAATTATTTAAGCTGAAAATGCTACAGGTCAAGACTAAAATGGAGAGAGATTTGGTATATGACTTTTTGTTCCCATAAAATTGTACACTCAATGCAACTTCTGAAGCCGAGATGCAACAAAATATGGACCAATTCTCAATTTTTTGTGCTACTTTGGACCAAACAACACCAAGAAAACAGAGATTCTCCACCAAATAGCCCATACCATCCTTACCTGGAACCATCAGTTGTAGCAAATGTAGATTTTTTTGAAGGTTGTGGATAAGTTCGCTTATTTGTCAGTATACTTTCCTGGGATGTACAAATAGATGACAATGTTGATATCTGTTGCCAAGATTAGTTCAATGTTTTGGAGGCTCTAAAGGAAAGTGTGGGAGAAAAAACTATTAGACTGCCTACTGAACTAAAGGTCTATAGAGTCACTGTACCTGACCTCATTGCTGTATGCCTGGGAAATTTTGACAGTTTACAAGTGCCAGGCCAGGAAACTGAATTGCTTCCATTTCAATCATTCTAGGAAAGTTCTGAGAATTATCTAGCAGGATAAGCTACCAAACTCTGAGGTCCTTTCTCAAGCTGACTTGCCAAATATTCAAACTCTACTTCAGAAAGCACAAGTTCTATAGGCTGGTCATGTTGTTTAAATGCTACACATATATTTGGGTAAAAACTTATTTTACATATAACTCACACAAAGCAAGAACTTGCATGGAGATCAGAAGTAATACATGGATGCTCTCAAGGTCTCTCTGAAGAACTTTGGAATTCATAGGTAGGTACAAGAGAAACTGGCACAGGAGACATGTGTCTGCATCAAAAAAAGTTCTTTTTTTCATCATGGCTTTCAGAAATCCAATAATTTTTAAATTTTCTCTCCTAGATCTATTTTCCAGGTCAGTTGTTTTTCCTAGGAGGTATTTAATATTTTCTACTATTTTTTTTCTTTTCTTTTCTTTTCTTTTTTCTTTCTTTCTTTTTTTTTTTTTTTTTTTTTTTTTTTTGGTTTTGTTTGACTGATTCTTAAAGTCTTATTGAGTCATTCCCTTCCATTTGTTCAATTCTCATTTTTAGTGTATTATTTTCTTCAGTTACCTTTTTTAGCTCCTTTTGTATTTGGCCAATTGAATTGTTTTGTTCACTGCATTTTTTTTTTTCATTTCACAAATTCTGTTTTTCAACAAATTGGTATCTTTTTCATATCTATTTTGTAAGGAGTTATATGCTTTTTCCATTTCATCAAATCTATTTTGTAGGGAGTTAATTGTTTCTCCATCCCTTCTTGCAAAGGTCTAATTTCCTTTCCCCATTTTTCTTCTAACTCTCCTTTATGAAATCTTCCAAGAAAGCTTTGTGAAATGGGGACCAGTTCATATCTCCCTTTGGGGCTTCATCTGGAGTTGATTTTCCTTTAGGGACTTTAGGATTTAAGGTCTGTTCTTCTCTCTCTCCATAAAAGTTGTCTATGGTGAAAGTTCTTTTTGGGTTTTTTTGCTTTTTTTTTTTTTTTTTTTGAGGCTTAAGGTCTGCTCTTAATGCAAAGGAGCAACCACTGCTTTAGTTTGCCCTGGAGCAGTTCTATTGATTGACTTCTGATGCTGAGTAATCGCAACTAGGTCCTGCTATTCCTGGGCTCAGTGGTTTACAATTTGCCATTTGTAGAAAATCTTCTAAATCACCCACTTGCAACCAGGACAGAGTAGCATAAGAGGCTCACAGAAGATTCCCAGGTGCAAGGAAGATGCAACGTTCTGACTCCCCCTCCAGCTCCTTGCCCTGGGAGCTGAGATCTGAGCTCAGTAGATTGTACCCCTGCCCAATTGAAACAAAACTGTTCTGAAGTTCTTCCAAGGTATCTTCTTCTGGAAATGTATTGCATTCCAAATATTTGTGAATTCTTTGACTCCAAAACCAGTTTAGAGACTTAATCTGCTGTTGGTTTGAGAAAAGGTCAGAGGATGTCACAGAAAGTCGTATCTGCTCTCTGCCATTTTGGCTCCACCCCCCTGCATCAAAGAAGGTACTATGCTCCATGAGTACAGCATAATTGAAATAGTTCAAAAGAAACATTAGATGCACAAATTTAGAAACATCTTCATTTCAAATGTTCACATTAATTATTTGTGCTTAATTTATGATAAAACTTTTTGAGCTTATATTGGTCTGATCAGCCACAGTCAGACACTGAATTTTCCCCAACATAGTGATGACATTTTGATCTTTGAGCATGAAGACAACAACCTATAGGAATAGAGGGGAATAGCTACACAGATAATGTTGATAATGATGTTGATGACAGTATTTATATAGTGCTTTAAGGTTAGCAGAATGCTTTTGCCAATATTTTATTCTCAAAACAACCTGAAGGAGGTAGATGTTATTATCACATTTTAGAGATGAATAAGGAAGGAGTGAAGGGATTTGTCCAATATCTCACTACTAAAAAATGTAAGGCCAGATATGAACTCTTCCTGATTAAAGGTCCATTGTCTTAAGAAAACATTGCCCTTGTAGACCATTGTGCTATTAGAAATTACATAAGTTCATATGTATATATATATACACACACATACATATCACTATTTACCCAGCTCCTATTTAGCTTCCTATCTCCAAATGGAAGGATTTTTAATTCAATATGCAGGTAGCAAATAGTTATAAGGTGGCATATAGTTTGCCATGTTGATGAGGAGTAATATAAGAGGGGAGGGATGTTTAAGCATATCAAACACTCTGGATCAGATAGCATGGACAAGGATTAAAGACATGAATAAATGAATAATAAAGCATTTATTAAGTGTACACTATGTGCCAGGTACTCTACCAAGTTCTGATAAGTATGTTTGGAGAATAGGCTAACCTTGATCTTGCTCTGAGCACAAATGATGGAATATCCAGTTAGGTTTAAAATGAGGGTACAGTCTTATTTTTATGGAAACCCACTACATGATGTGATTCACCCCTAAAATATCTCTTTCATCAGTTCTTTCTGTGTCTTAAGTCTCTATTTCTTCTATATGTCAATGTTAAGCACAAATTTCTTTTCTGAGAAATTTAACACTTTATTAGAATAGTAACAGCCATTAATGCCTTAGTACAGATTGGTTCCCTAAAATATAGAAGGACCAGAAGAATACTAGTTATAGAATAGATATGTTGACCAGAATAGGAATGGAAAGATAACTAGAATGGGGTACTTCTCCAGGAAGTTGGCCTGGCAGAATATTAATAAGGAGTTCAGGGTAACTGTAAGGCAGCATGAGAACTAAAGATGGGTGGCAAAAATGACTTTATGAAAGAGAAGGAGAGCAGTGAAAAAGGTTGTCCAAGTCTTGGTGACCTCATTGAACAATATAGTCTACGGAGTTTTCTTTTCAAAGATAATAGTTTCCATTTCCTTTTCCAGTGAATTAAGGCAAAAAGGGTTTAGTGACTTGCTTAGAGTCACATAACTAGTGTCAGAAATCAGGTTTGAACTCTCCTTGATCCCAGACTCTGTGCTTTCCACTAAGTCACCTGGTTGTCTCCTGAAAGAGGAGTTAGGGCAAATTAAATTCTTGCTTTTTGAATATGGCAGCTAGTGCGTTCGGAGTAAAGAACACAAAGATGTTCTGGTTACTATTTTCCTAACTGGGAGAATGGGAGTATTCATATCTATAGTAACTACTTCACAAGACTGTGGTAAGACTTAAATAAGATAGTCAATGCTGGAGACTTTATTCTGTCTTTTATTAGTATAGCTAAAGGGTACTCTGGGATTTATCTGTAGTCCTGACTTGAGAATGGGAGATGGCTATAGGATCCCTTTTAGTCCTATGAGGCTATATCTCAATAAATTAATATAAAGGGGAATACTACAGAGAAAAAACATGATGTAGAAGCAGTCATATGTTAGAAAGATTATTTAGAGATTACTAGAAAAAACCTGGTTAAAAGAAATTATCATCAATACTTACAAAAGGAGATAGAAGGGTTAAGGTGGAGGAAGGGTTGCAGAGAAAACGAAAGAAATCTACTTCATAGCTATATTTCCATTCTAACAGGCTAGCATTTAGATAAAAAAGAAACATTTTCTCCAGATTGTGTCACAGATGGGAGTTTGTCTGTTTGAGCCCCCAAAGATGTGAGAGAATTATTTTGAAATTTGTTAATTTTTAAATGTTTCCCCCCCCCTTCAAGAGTTTTATGTTTAGAATTTAAATTATCTGGGGACATTGGATAGAAATAAAGACTAAATGAAATAGGAAATCCTGAAGGCACACATGCAGACACATACACAAATGTCATGTTCTGTGGGTAGTCAAACAAAGTGACGCAATCAGACTAAACTTGGTTGGGGAGATGGCTAGAAAAGGAAAGAAAAAATGGGTAAGAAAAGTGATTTGGGGATATAGACGATAAAAAGAATTGAGATGGGAAATAGAAAAAAATTATGAACTTTAAAAAAAAAGATGCAGAGATTATATGTGAACAAATGA
Source organism: Sminthopsis crassicaudata (assembly GCF_048593235.1). Taxonomy (NCBI): domain Eukaryota; kingdom Metazoa; phylum Chordata; class Mammalia; order Dasyuromorphia; family Dasyuridae; genus Sminthopsis; species Sminthopsis crassicaudata. The sequence goes on from NC_133619.1 coordinate 246,820,435, forward strand.
ACTGAGAGAGCAGTTATCCAGATAATTCAACAAATTTAGGAAGTCTACCTCAATCATTCAAGCAGCAGAAAGGAACAAGCAAAAAAGAATGACAAAAATCTATACACAAAATAAGCAAATGAATAGTAAGGTATAACCGTTGGAAGAGAAGATTGTTTTGTGCTTAAAGCAATTGGGATAACAATTTGCTATCTATATTTCTTTTTAATAAGAAAGCTTCCTTCAAAAAAGTGGGATTCCATGAACAGAAACTGATTCTAGCCAAAGATTTGCGAAAGGTTTTGTGTGTGTGCATGTGTGTATGTGTGTGTATGTGAATACACATATGCTCAAGTGTGTTTCTTTCTTTCTCATTCCCTTTCCTCTTTCTTTCCTTTTATTCTTTTCCTTTTTCCTTTCTTTTCTTTCCTTGCTTCTTCCCACTTGCTTCCTCCCTCCTTCCTCACTTCTTTTTCTTCCTTTGTTACTCTCAGTTGCTTTGTAGGTCTCTCCACAGACCAAGTCCCTAATAACTTTGGGGATAGCTATCTTTCAGAGAGCATAAGCCCATAATAGTTGTCATTCCAGATTTAGAGTCTTAGTTCCAGGTTTCATTTTTTTTTTTTTTGAAAGGCTCTTCTCTTCCTGTCTCCAACTTACATGTAATTAATTGTGCCATGATAGCATTTGTGAGCTAGTCTCTGGTTCCAAATGGGGAATCCATGCCATACCTCCAGTGTCTTGCTCTTGGCAAAGCATTCTTTCTTCTTTTCCTTTCTGGTAGATAAGTAGCCTTATAGGAATGTACTGTCAACTCACCCCTAATATTGTTTTTAGTCTTATAATCTGTAGAGATGATACTTTCCACTCTTTCCCTTTCCCTTCTCTCATCCTCTCTAACTTCTCTGCCAAAACATAACCCTAAAAAATAATTAAACTTCTAAAATCTTCCCCAAAATTTCTTTCTGCCTTTCCTTTCTTTTTTTATCACATGAAATGTTTTCTTATATCCACTTTCCAGTTAGATCTTAGAGATATGACACTATTACAGAATGAGATTAGATGACAAATATACCTCAGAAGTATGATAAATACAAGTTTCCAATTGTAAAAATCACATTATTTATTCATTCCAAGACAAGTGAAATTTCCTAACACTGGAGGGATATATAGTATATGTTGTATTGCATATGTTTGGTTTGGTGTTGGGATAGAGTAAGTATGATTGCACACAAACAAAATCCATGGTCTGAACTACAACCAATGAACTGCATCTGGAGCCATTTGGAAATTGAGTTGAACCTTATTTCAAACACTTAATTGTGTGACCTTGAACAAGTCACTTAAACACCTCAGAGACTTGGTTCCCTTTTATTAAATTAGGATGATAATGCTTGCAGGACTTACTTCAGTGAATTGATGTAAAAAAAATGAGAAAATGTATGCAAAGTACTTTGTTAACCTTACAGAACGATATAAATGTCAGCTATCTCTAAGTAAATTAGGTACTTCCAGGCATTGATGTTTCCTTGGTGCCCTAGTGGGGCTTTTCCCCTGTCATAGCTATTATTTTCTATTGTTAAATATTTCCAGTAAATAGAGCAGCAGTAATGAATTGTTCCTTCACATATTCTTTATCATTATAGACACCCAACACATATTTGCTTAGGAAATGAAGTAAGCCCATTTCTACTGAAAAAGTGGAGACCAATGAATTATATTATTTTAGAATTGCCATTTATTTATAATTGCCATGCCTTATTTATTTTATTTTATGACAATATCTTTCCTTTTTCCTTCACAAACACTGTATGACACATATATAATTTTATTCATTACAACTTTTAAAAATTTATTTTATTCTAAGATTTTTTGTCTGTTCCATTTTGCCAAGATATACTTGAGTTCTCTCTGTGCCTCAGTTTCTCTTGTCTCTGTCTCTGTGCCTGTCTTTTTCTCTATCTCTCTCTTCTGATCGCTCTGTCTCTTTCTGTCTTTGTATGTCATTCTGTCTCTGTCTCTCTGTCTCTTTCTGCTCTCTGTTTCTCTCTATCTCTCCCCTCTGTCTTTCGGAGTCTTTTTTAAAATCTGTCTCTTTTTTCCTTTTCTTTCTATCTCTCTCTGTCTCTGTCTTTTTTTCTCTCTCTTTCTGTCTCTATGTCTCTGTGTTTCTCTGTGTGTCTCTCTGTCTCTCTTCTGTCTTTTTATCTCTCTGTCTTTCTCTGTGTCTCTCTCATTATCTCTCTGTCTCTCTCTCTTTAAAGGTTTACTCAGTTCTATAAGTAAGACTATAAATAAAGCATAAGACTAGAACACAAGGCATTTGGGGATTATGACAAGAGGAAATCCTATAAATTCTCTCTACTTCAAGGCTCCCTCTCTTTTATGAAAAGAATATTAGACCTACTATCCCAGCCTCACAAGAATTTCAGGAGGATTCCTGACATGAATAATGTACTGTGGAATAATTTATGAACTCCAAAATCTCATTATCATCACTGTGACCTAGTGGAAAAGGAATTGGTCTAAAAAATCAGAAAATCAGTTTTTCCCTTATATGATTTGAAATCACTAATTTTGTTCTTACATAATGATTATATATAATTATAAACGTGAAAGTTCTAAACACTCCTGGGAGATTGATACTGGTCCCTAGAAATAAATTCTTAATCATCTCAAACCTCAGCATCTTAGGACTCACTTTATCCCTTGTATGCAACCCATCATTTTCTTCAGGAAAGTAATTCTGTACTCAGTCTTCTATTGTCAGCTGAAACATTTCAGTGTCAACTGTAGGAATAGAAGGGTGTCTATTTTTATTAGGTGACATGACATGGGCTCTACCACATACTGGTCTCAATAAGATAAAATAATATAACAAAGGCTACACACAAACACAGTGACAGTTATTGACATTTAGAACAGGCAAACACATCACCATTTCCTGTTTTTTACTCCCCACAGTAGATATGATCTGTCTTCCAGCCACCAATGCAACAAATACTAGAAGTTTTTTAAATACTATGGAATTCGATCCATGATTAATTGCAGAACAACTCAGCCAGGTTCTGTTTTTATAGCATATAAGACTATGGTGGCAGCAGATTGTGCTACTGGCAACCAAAATGGACATTTTATTACTGTTCATTTTCTAAACATTTTCCTGAAGAGGAATGTGGTTATTGTTCCCATTAATATATATATATATATATATATATATATATATATATATATATATATATATATATATATATATATATATATATATATATGTATATATATATGTATATATATGTATATATATATGTATATATGTATATATGTATATATATATGTATATATATATGTATGTATGTATATGTATATATGTGTATATATGTATATGTATATGTGTATATGCATATATATGTACATAGATATATCTTGGATTTTTAGGATGCTACAATGAAATATTCAATTCTGCCTCACCCCTACCAGTGCACCTCATATTCACAAGCAGAGGGAATACCATCAATAACATGTGAAACGTCCATGTTATCATTAAAGGCAGGAAAGTTTTGGAAACTTTTCTGTGGTAATATCCTTCCATGATTCTGGATTTTCCAACCTGTTCTGTATTTGTCCAGTTTTTAGCTGATGGCCTCTGGTGAACCTTCTATTTCTAAATTCATTAGGGCTATGAGAATTCAGTTCAGAGGAACATTCCAGTTTGGAGCCCTTCTATCTAGTCCTCTTATTCATATAGTAAATTTCATCTTGAGGTCCTGTGCAAGTCCTATAAATTCAGTTACTTCAGAATATTCCTTTATGGTTTACATTTGGTTTTTTTTTCCTATTTCACAAGAAGGTCAGGAAAATTCCTAAATTAAACTGTGTGCTTTGTGGAATGATTAAAAATAAACTACAATTTAACATTATCATGACAGTGATGGAAGGGATCCAGAGAATTTGAGAAGATCTTAGCTCTTTAGATTGGGAATTAAATAGATTTATATTCTTTTTCTGTCCTTTTCCCTTTTTTGATTCATATCCAACTTTGGGGTCCAAGTTCTGCTATCCTTGCAATGTTTCCCCAGCTAGCTGTTCCAACTGATCCTAGTCTTTTTTACTATAGTTCTACATTTGGGAAATGATTATCTCTTTTAGTTATCAATTTCTGTTGATTTCATCATCAAATTATCCCTCTCATCAGATGTATTCTGATGGAAGTGGAAATCTTCAACATAAAGAAGATCCAACTCACTTCCAGTTGATCAATGACGGACAGAAATAACTATACCCAGAGAAGGAACACTGGGAAGTGAATGTAAATTGTTAGCACTACTGTCTATCTACCCAGGTTACTTATACCTTCAGAAGCTAATAATTAATGTGCAACAAGAAAAAGGTATTTACACACATATATTGTATCCAGGTTATATTGTAACACATGTAAAATGTATGGGATTACCTGCAATAGGGGGGAGGGGATAATTTGGAAAAATGAATAAAAAAAAAATATCCCTCTCATCTTCCCCTTCATTGCCACTTCTACATTACCATTTCTTGAGACCTACATGTCCTCCTACCTAGGCTACTGTGACTGCATCTTAATTTGTCTTCTGACCTCCATTTCCTCCTTTTTCCACTCCATCATTCACACTGATGTTGTACTCATCTTTTTAATGCACAAGTCTGAGTATAACACTATCACTTTCCATCAAAACAACAATATACTGGGCCTTATACTAAAGCACTAGGCAAGAGATGCAAAAGATAGCCTCTCCACTCAAAGAGCTTACAATCTTTTTATAATATGTTCTTTTCCCCCAATTAATTGTTAAAACAATTTTTAAATCTTGTTATTTATATTTTTGAATCCTAAATTATATTCTTCTGACCCTTTCCCCCTTCCTGATATAACAAGCACTCTACTATGGTTTATACATGCGCAATCACATAAAACATGTCCATATTAGTCACTTTGTACAAGAAGACTCACATTTTTTTAAAAATGAAAGAAAGTGAAAAATAATATGCTTCAGGCTGAATACAGATTGTTTTCAGGCAGTATCAGTTCTTTCTCTAGATATTGATAACATGTTTCATCATGAATCCTTTGGATACATTGTTTTGGAGCATTATTTTGCTGAGAATAGATAAGACATTCACAGTTCTCCGTTGTACAGTATTTCTGTTACTGGTTACAATGTTCTCCTGGTTTTGCTTACTTCATTCTGTTCATGTATACATCTCCAGGTTTTTTCTGGAATCAGCTTGCTCATCATTTCTTATAGCACAATAATATTTCATCACAATCATGTATCGCAGCTTGTTCAGCCATTCCATCCTCAATTGATGAGCATCCATTAATTTCCAATTTTTAATCACTGCAATAACTGCTATAAATATTTTGTACAAATAGATCCTCCCCCTTTTATGTCATTGAGATATAGATATAACAGTAATATTGCTAGATTAAAGAATATGTACAGTTTTATAGCTTTCTGGGCATAGTTCCAAATTGAAGAGCTTACCATCTAATGGAACAGACACCTTTCATTAGATTTTTATTTCCTACTGGATTAAAATTCAAATTCATAGATTCTAGAGCTGACAGGTACCTTAGATACCAAGTTGAAATCCCTCATTTTCCAAGTTAAGAAACCAAGAAGTTAAGTGATATGTTCAAGGCCACTGAGCAGTATATCAAAGACTGGACATTTGGTTCTCTAACTCAGAATGTGAGGCTTGTTCCTTTACACAAGTGCTTCTTAAACGTTTTTCCACTCACAGACCCTTTGTGGCCAAGTTTTTTTTTTTAATATAACCTGGATATTTAGGTATATAAAATCAGTATATTAATCAAATTAATCAAATCAAACATTTACTGATAACAAATCATAATTTTGTGACCCCCCACATTAAATTATGAGCTTTTATATGGGGTTGCAACCCACAGTTTAAGGAGCTTTGCTTTACACCAGTATTCACAGATTCTCTCACTCTCACTTCAGTTTACATTTTCAGTATCTTACCAAAACTTACCACACTGGACTACTTCCTGTCCCCTCATTTTGTCCTGTCATCTCTTACTTCCATGACTTCATACATTTCACTCCACAAACCTGGAATATAGGACCACTTTACTAGATAAAATGTCAGAAGTTATAATCCGTAAAGGTTGGGCCAATCCCCATCTTTTCATTTTCAAATCTCTCAACCTCTTTGAAACTTTCCCATACATTTATAATGTTGTAACTTGTATTTGTTTGTCTGTAAGTCTTAAATTCACTTCTAAGATATAATCATTCTGAGAAGGATGACATTAAAAATGTATCACTGAATTTGTGATTTCATTGATACAGGTGCAGACTACAATCCACCCATTCCTACTCTTTTTTGTTCACATTTTGCCATAAATTTTCTACAGAAAGTTCATATGATAGATAGAAATGTTTCCTTCGGATTTTTGAATATTTTGTGAATATCAGCACAGCATAAAAAACACTCAGGTTCTCTTATCTTTCACATTTTGCATGAATCTTCTACTTTTCTAATCACACATTGTGACATGTATGACTGTAAATCACTATTATATAGTATTTTGTTATACATTTTCCTTACAGCAATCCTAAAAAAATGGGTAATGCAGATTACCCATTAGCATTTTATAGATGAGCAAACTGAGATTCTGAGATCTTAAGTGATTTTTCATTTAAAGGTTTCTGCCCTGCTTTAGGAAAACACTCATTTCTTGGAGTTCAGAATTCTATTTTGAGTACAAATCCTTTTCTCTGCCACTTAGTGCCCAGATGATCTGGTAGCATTCACTTAACCTCCCTGAGGCTCAGTTTCCTCATCTGCAAAATGAGATGGTTGAATTAGATGACCTTCTAGTCAGGGATCTCTATGATCCTATCACTTGTCCTAAGGACTTAGAACACTGATAAGAGCTCTTACGAAAACATCATTATGTCTCCCCAAAATAGCTCATATTTTAAAAAATCCTTTAATGTTTACAAAGTACTTACCTAACATTTCAAATGCAAAGTCTAAGGAGAGAAATGCATTTGAATATTAAATATATTACTTCCACAAACATGTTAGTCCTGATGGAAACTAAAAACAGCTGAGCTGCGTCATGAAAAAATTCCCAGTGTATATTCAGAACAAAGGAAATGCAAACAAGCCAGATGTATCTACTCTGGTATCCAGCCCAGACTCATCCTCCACTTCCCCCCTTTCTACTAGACCCCCACCCCCACTGCCCAGTCTCCTACCCCTCAACAGATCCCTCTCTCCCTCCTCTGAATAGCACTAAATTGTTTCCTGATGGCTTGACTGTTTCCTCTCCAATACCTTGCACAATGTAATTATTTGAAGCAATTTGATAGAAGAAAAATGCTAGCTGATGTTTCTTTAATCTTTAGCTTTGCTTCTCTGAGACTATTATCTATGGAAAATGTTAAGAACTACCATTTTCTTGTTGCATTTAAATTATTTCCATTGATGTGTTTATTGAAAAGTAGATTTTGGAGTAGAAAGTGATTTATTCTGGAACTATTACAACTTCAAAATTTATAGATGGATAATGGATATTTTAAATTGCAAATATTTGATCTATGTAATGTTATATGGTTTAAAAAAAGACCAAATTGCTTAAACAAGGAAAAGCAATTAGCCCATTATTATTAATGAAATAAATGGAAGGTGATAGAGGAGAATTTTACATCATATCAATAAGATATGTTCTTATATGGAACTCTGTGCACATCAGCAGGAAAGCAGAGTACTAGGATAAGGTTGAAAGAAGTGAGAAAAGGAAGTGAGATTATTCTTAAATTATGCTACATACCATCCAGCCAGAGGAAAAGATGGATAATGAGTTCTTGTCACAAAACTGGAAGAGAAGCAAAATATAGTGGAAGGAGACTTCAAAATACTCAGATATGTATTGGTAGTTTCATTCTGTTAAAAAAAAATGCAACTGATAAATTCTCAATTTATGTACTTATGTACTATGCCATCCCTCAGAATTTTCAGATATATGCCTTGAGAAACACATTTCAAAGAATACAGAGAAAATACATGTGGACCCATAAGTAGAAACTCTAAAAAGGGAACCTAGCTCAAGGAAGTTGGTATGAAGCACAACTAACCAAAGAACTTTTTCATCTTCTTTGTGTATAGTAAATTCTCAATACTTGTGCTGAAATAAACTGTTGTCTGTGTGAGAATCTTAGAGCAACCCACTTTCTCTTAGTTCTTCAAATACATCATTATGTAGAGACACTGCAGCAAAAAGAAAGGAGAAAGAAAAATTTATATATCTTTTGAAACCTCCAAATAGTGTCATAGACATAATATGTGAGAAGGCATATAATAAATTTAACATTTTTAAAGTGTGCTTTTTAAATAGAATTCAATAAAATTGATTTTAATATATTAATAAAAGCTAAATTAATTTGTTTTAATTGACTCCATACAAGAAGGATATATTTGGATGGCAATATGAGAACAAAATAAAAGCAGAACTATATACAATTTTTACTCATTTAATGAGTACTTAGTTGGTTTTGAACCTTTATGCTGGCAAAGGGCCAATGCCAATTCTTTATTAATTCATTTGCATTAATGTCCACATCTTCCTCTTAATTTTAGACAAATTCATACACTACTGGAATTATTCTGCCTCATGTGCTTTTCTTTAATTAACTCTGCAAGTCTAATTGTTTGAGGTCCTGGAATGTCTAATTCTCTTTAATCCATGTTTCACATTATTTTTTCCTCAAGCATTTTCCTCAAAACTCTTAAGCTAAATATGGCTTTCTGGACTTACTTGGTTTAGAGTTCTAAAGTTCTCTATTTCTAGAGTTCTAGAGTTCAAAAGTTTTAAAGTTCTCTATTCAGAATTAGAGGAATCTGAATTTGAATTCAGGCTCTAACATCTGCTACCTATATTATCTTGAACCAATTACTTATCTTTTATTGCTTTTAGTTTCTCTAGATAAATAAAATACAATAAAATTTTACTGAATGAAAGCAAAGTTCCTTTTCAATTGTAAGTCTATGATTCTATAAGTTATGCCTCACTGAGTGTTGGGATCTAATTTCCTTCTATTGAACTCCATCCAATGATACCTAGAAGACACAGAAGGATTATGAGAGTTGAATTTTTTCTTCATATCTTTCAGCACCTTCCATGAGTAAGAGTTCTACCCCAATGTATCATTGTGTGTTGTGTAAAATTGGCATTGGCTTCTTGAAAGTTAAATTTTGCCTTTCTACCACAGACAGGTTTCTAGCATAGGTCAGGCAATAGTCTTTAAGTCCATAGTTCAAGGAGCATACCTGATAAAAATAGAGAAGATCATTACTAGAAGGTGATCCAGCAGATGTAATATACACATTAAAATAGCATACATGTGCACATATTCATGTACATAAATATAGTCATTAAGCTCATACCATGTGCCAGGTACTGTACTAAGCACTAGAAATACAACAAAAGGCAATCCTTGCTCTCCTTAAGCTCCCATTCCAACGGAAAAAATAGCAAATGTTTTTTTGTAAAAACAAAATTGGTACATGTTAAATTAGAGACAAAATGTAGACTCTAGTATTAAGGTGGATCAGAAAAGGATTTGTGCATGTATGCATGTGTAGATATAAAGCATACATTTATATATACACCATCCTATTCTTTGTTCCATCTGTTACCATCTACAAAAAGTGTCCAAATGGATGAAATAAAAGCTTTTTGAATAATTAGAACATATCCAGCAGTAGCAGTATATAATAGATGGTGCTATTATTTTGGCTACATACACATAAAAAAAAATAAATTCAGTTCTTCAGGCTGTTTAATTAATAACTAAATTAAGACTTTGGGTTTTGCTGAGGAGTTGATGGTGGTTTGAGGGGTCAGAGGTATAGAATCTGCTATCCTATCATTTTGATGATGTTGCACAAACACACACGCACACATACACACACACACACACACACACACACACACACACACACACAAAAACATAATTTCTTTCATTTTGAATACTTTAATGTGTCCAGAATAATAGACTCATAGGACTACAGAACTACAAAAGACCAGAGATCATCTAGCCTAAACCACCTCATTTTACAGATAACAAACCTGAGAAGTTAAGTAATTTACCCTAATAATAATAGTAACTACAACTGATTTACCCTAATAATAATAGTAACTATAACATCAGGGACAATCTCATCACTCAACTTAACATCCATGTTTTGGAAGGGAGTGGTCAAAGAAACCTTAATATGCTTTAATGGTAATTTCATCATCCAGAAGTACCAACAAGGGAAAAATATATTTTTGATGAGTTTGTGATTCTCACTAGCAAAGAGGAACTCAGAAATCTTAGGAACCATGGGAAGGATCACTCCATCCTAGAATTTGTTATGGAGAAGAGGAAATCCTTACATAGAATGGCATGCACTCTTAATTTTGGGAAAGAAGTTTTGAAAAAGTTCTGAGGAAAAATCAGAAGGATATCATAAACTAAAGTACTTCAGAGAAGTCAGTCAATATGTTAATGATCCTTGAATCCATGACATCTTGTGAGTATTAGTGTAAGGAACTGGATGTGTTTGATCTAAAAAAAAAAAGAAAAAAAAAAGAAAAAAAACTTGGGGGACATGCTATCTCTCTTCAAGTATTTGAAAGACTATCAGGATTGGACCCCTCTTTGGACCCAGAAAGTGGGTCCTAGTTTCACTAGGAACACTAGATAGAAATTGCAAGAAACAATTTAGGCTTTCTAACAGGTGCTTTTCAATCATATATAACTCTGTGACCCTTTGGGAGTTTTCTTGGCAAAAATGTCACTTCCTTCTACAGTTCATTTTACAGATGAGGAAACTGAGGTAATCAGAATTGAGTGACTTGCCCAGTCATACAGCTAGAAAGTATCTGAAGTCTGATTTGAATTCTGGTCCTCTTGATTCCAGAACCACTGCTCTATTCACTGTGCCACTCTCTTAACAATTGGAGAAAAATTGGAATGGGCTTCCTCAAGAGATGATTTCCTCTTCAGGGAGCTTTCCAAGTCTGCAGGGTTAGACTATCAGAAGAAAAAAGATACACAGAAAGGGATTACATTCTATATCATCCTTGGCATCCTGTCTACTATTGGACTTGTCCTGAAGATGCTTTCGATGAACTTAAAGAAAATAGATTTACATCCTAATGCCTTTTGTTTTCACCAAAAAAAGGAGTTATTTTATACATCTGTGCTCTATTCTGCAGAACATGAAACTTAAAAGAATAATAGGAGGATAGGGACTTGTCTTAAAACTGTATCTGAGTTCCATCAAAGAATATGAAAGTGGTTTCAAGAATAATGGCAAAAAAATGTTTGTGGCAGCTCTTTTCATAGTGGCTAGAAACAGGAAAATGAATGGATCTCCATCAATTGGAGAATGGTTGGGTAAATTGTGGTATATGAAAGTTATGGAATATTATTGCTCTGTAAGAAATGACTAGCAGGAGGAATACAGAGAGGTCTGGAGAGACATGAACTGATGTTGAGTGAAATGAGCAGAACCAGAAGATCACTATACACTTCAACAACAATACTGTATGAAGATGTATTCTGATGGAAGTGGATATCTTCAACATAAAGAAGTTGATCAATGATGGACAGAAACAACTACACCCAGAGAAGGAACACTGGGAAGTGAGCGTAAATTGTTAGCACTACTGTCTATCTACCCAGGTTACTTATACCTTCGGAATCCAATTCTTAACGTGCAACAAGAAAATTGGATTTATACCCATATATTGTATCTAGGTTATACTATAACACATGTAAAATGTATGGGATTGCCTGTCATCTAGGGGAGGGAGTAGAGGGAAGGAGGGGAAAATTTGGGAAAATGAATACAAGGGATAATGTTATTAAAAAATAATTACTCATGCATATGTACTGTCAAAAAATTTATAATTATGAAATAAATAAAAAAGAATAATGGCAAAAATGGTCATTTTAAACACCTGAGCAACTGCCTGTAAAACACTAAATGTAAAAGAACAATAGAAGATAATAAACTGTCCTTACAACTATCTGAACTCCATCAAAAAGGATCAAAATGAGTGATAATACTAAAATAATAGCTAGCATATGGAAAGCACCTTAATATTTTTAAAGTTGTTGTGGTTGTTAGATCATTTCAGTCATGTTCAACTCTGACCTCATTTGGGATTTTTTTTGCAGAGCAAAAATACAGTAATGGCTTGCTTTTTCCTTCTCTAATACATTTTATAGATAAAGAAGTTAAGGCAAACAGGATTAAGTGACTTGCTTAGAATCTCAAAACTGGAAGCCAAGTTTGAATTAGGTTCCTTCTGATTCCAAAGCAACATTCTATCCACTATGCTACCTTGCCCACCTTATTAGAGACCCTATTACAGGGTCATGTAAATGGAAAAAAAAAATCTTTCCATAGGAAGGAATTTTATTTCTGTGATTTTCCATATTCAACTCTTCTATTTTATGCAAAGTCAACTTGGTAGTTGCTATCATAATGTCTTTATCAATTAAGCCTGTGTCTGAGAGGTACTCCACTGTAAGCAAGTTTGATGAAAATCAAAGAAATGTACCAATAGCTCAGGCTGCTTGCAGTCACCGTGAATGGAACCCAGCACAAATCAGCCCAGATGCCCAGCTATATCGGCTCCTTTAAGGAAAAACTAATATGTTAATTGCGTAGAGAGGAAGGAAGGGAATTCAGGCATGGCATGTCATTGAGCATTTAGTTACACATGACTAGGTAGCCAAAGGAACTCCTGTGGCCCATTCCTCTTGTAACTGTTTCTGCTGAGATAGTGCCGCGGAGCACTGGCCCGCACACAGTGGCAGATGAATAGTGCTGAGGGAAGCACATATTGCCTCAGAAGTTTCCACCTCTCTGATTTGGGTCAGAATTGAGGTGTATCTAAGGGCTTGTTGGATTTGTTACAGAAAGCAAAGTCGGATCTCAATTGACAGGGGGCAACAGCTCCTAACCAAAGACCGACTTGGAAAAAAACGATGAGAAAAAGCAGCAGACTTCAACAGAATGTGCACCCAGAGATTACAGGATTGAAATGATCTCTGGGAGAAAATGTCATGTGAAACCACGACTCGCTCAGTAAGCTGTTTTCCACTTAAATCTGTCTTGTATTTCATTATTCAGTTTAAAAAAATTTAAAAAAAATAAACAGCTACCCTGGCTATACAATGGTCTATTCTAACAGCTGCTTCAGTGAAGGGAACATTCAGAAGGGCACAGTTTGATTTATGTTCATACCAATTTTGATCTACCACATTTTTCAAGTAGCTTTTGAACAGGAAAGTACATGACTAGTTAGCAAGATCAAATATGGAAAGAATGTAGAAAGAATTGTCCCTTTCCAGATAGATGGGAAAATACCTTTGTTATTCATATTATCAAGGTCTGGGTAATTAAACTAGACATTTGTATAAAACCCTACAAATAAAAAAACTGCTGAATATTGATAAAGAAACCTTACATTCCTTAATGAGAGAGAGAGAGAGAGAGAGAGAGAGAGAGAGAGAGAGAGAGAGAGAGAGAGAGAGAGAGAGAGAGAAGGTAAATCTTTATTTTCCTTTTTTATTAACTCTAGTTGTAAATGCTGGAAATGTACTTCTCTCTAACTCCACTTAAAGAAAATTTGAAAAATCTTCTCCACACTTAATTAAAAAACATGAAAAGACTTTCATGAAATAATGAAGAGCAAAATGAACAGGACCAAGAGAACACTGTGTACAATACCAGCAATATTGCTTTTAAGAATGACTTTGAATGGATTAATTATTTTAACTATTATAAATGCCCAAATTAACTATAAAGAACATATGAAGAAAGATATTATATGCATCTAGAGAAAGAACAGATAAATAGAAATATGTATGGAAATATTTTTCATATATATATATGTACACTTATTTATATTGAATGATGACCATCTGGATCAGGTGAGGAAAAAAAGTGGGAAAAGAAATTTACATAACTTTGTCATATATTTAAAAAGAATAGTAAGTTGTATATAGCAGATTTGTGGTTTTATGTGCAATTATCTTTTTGTTTTACTATGTTATGGAAATGCTTATTTTATCCCATAAATTAAAAATAAAATAAATTTGAATTTAAAAAAAATGTGGCTTTAAAAAAAATCACACAGTGCCAGAAAATTATAAGTGTGATGTATTCTATGTGAATAAGTTACATTCTAAAGAATGAGTAGCATATGGGCTGGACCTATGATTTCATTGTTATGAGAAACTCCCAGGTAAAGTAATTTTCTCTACCGATATAGATTGGCACCTTCTCTATAATGTATGTCTTGAGAATTTTCCAGTTAAGTGATTTGCTCAGGATTGTATAATCAGCATGTGTTAGAGGCTAGACTTAAATCCAACTCTATTCATTATGCCACATAGTTTCATAGAACTATGGCATTATGAAAATTCTGTAAACTTCACAATATTTTTCCAATATTGCAATCTATAATACCTATCAGAAAAAAAAAAATTAATCATCCGGAAATTTAAGGCCTCCAGAATCTGATTCTAATCATTCAAGATAGTTACCTAATTTACATAAATGTACAAATAAAAACATGTGTGTAATTATATATATAATGCATTTCATATAAATATATACAGATATATGTACATATACTTCACTCCTTTAAAAACCCTATATTTCCACTGAATTATATTACTATTCCTTCGTCTTGTGAAGTTCAGTCATATCTGTATATATATTTCTGCTGACTTTATTTCTCTCCCCTCCCCCATAAGGAATACACTTGACACCACATTACCTATTGAAATCTTTCCCTTCCTTCAAGGTTGAGTAGAGATGATACCATCTAAACTCCCATCTGAAAATCATCTTTCCTTCTCATGTTTCCTATGACACTTTTTGAAACTAGATCCTTCCTTTGTCCTTATAATCTTCTACCTTGTAGCATACTTCTTTGTATACATATCTTATTCCTTTGCATTAGATTAAAAGCTCTCTTGGAGCAGGGATTACACTGTTTTTCATTTTGTTGTTGCTGTTAAGCCATTTCCTTCAAGTCTGACTCTTTGTGACTCCATTGGGATTTTAGCAAAGATGCTGTAGTGGTTTGCCATTTCCTTCTCCAGCTCATTTTATTAAAAAAAAGAAAATGAGGCATATCGGTTTAAGTGACTTGCCCAGGGTCAGACAGTAATATCTGAAGTCAGATTTTTAACTCATGCATATGAGTTTTCCTGATTCCAAGCTCAGTGTTCTAGCCACTGCATAAGCTAGCTATCTCCTGCAAAAATTAGTACAGTGTCTTTTGCAGAGTAAATGCTTAACAAACAGATGTTACATTGAAGTTGAGTTGAATGGTGCAATACATGATAAGCTCTCTAAAAATCTATATTGCATAGATTAGATCCAAAGGACAAAATAATCAATAACTCTAATAACCTAGTGTTTGACAAACCCAAGGACCCCAGCCTTTGGGATAAGAACTCAATGTTTGACAAAAATTGCTGGGAAAATTGGAAACTAATATGGTAGAAACTAGGCATTAACCCACACTTAACACCATACACCAAGATCAGGTCAAAATGGGTTCATGACCTAGGAATAAAGAATGAGATTATAAATAAATTAGAGGAACATAGGAGAGTTTGGAAGAGGAATGAATTTATGTCCAAAGAAGAACTAGAGATCATTATTGATCACAAAGTTGAAAACTTTGATTATATCAAATTGAAAAGTATTTCTACAAACAAAACTAATGCAGATAAGATTAGAAGGGAAACAATAAACTGGGAAAACATATTTACAGTCAAAGGTTCTGATAAAGTCCTCATTTCCAAAATATATAGAGAATTGACTCTAATTTATAAGAAATTAAGCCAATCTCCAATTGATAAATGGTCAAAGGATATGAACAGACAATTCTCAGATGAAGAAATTGAAACTATTTCTAGTCATATGAAAAGATGCTCCAAGTCACTATTAATCAGAGAAATGCAAATTAAGACAACTCTGAGATAGTACTACACATCTGTCAGATTGGCTAGAATGACAGGGAAAGGTAATGCAGAATGTTGGAGGGGATGTGGGAAAACAGGGACACTGATACATTGTTTGTGGAATTGTGAATGTGTCCAGCCATTCTGGAGAGCAATTTGGAACTATGCTCAAAAAGTTATCAAACTGTGCATACCTTTTGACCCAGCAGTGTTGCTACTGGGCTTATATCCCAAAGAGAACTTAAAGAATGGAAAGGGACCTGTATGTGCAAGAATGTTTGTGGCAGCCCTCTTTGTAGTGGCCAGAAATTGGAAACTACATGGATGCCTATCAATTGGAGAATGGCTGAATAAATTGTGGTATATGAATATTATGGAATATTATTATTCTGTAAATATGACCAACAGGATGATTTCAGAAAGGCCTGGAGAGACTTACATGAACTGATGCTGAGTGAAATGAGCAGGACCAGGACCAACAACAATACTATATAATGATCAATTCTGATGGATGTGGCCATTTTCAACAATGAGATGAACCAAATCAGTTCCAATAGAGCAGTAATGAACTGAACCAGCTACACCCAGCAAAAGAACTCTAGGACATGACTATGAGCCACTACACAGAATTCCCAATCCCTCTAATTTTGTCCGTCTGCATTTTGGATTTCATTCACAGGCTAATTGTACACTATTTCAAAGTCCAATTCTTTTTGTACAGCAAAACAACTGTTTGGACATGTATACATATATTGTATTTAATTTATACTCTAACATATTTAACATGTATTGGTCAACCTGCATCTGGGCGGGGTGGGGAGGGGAAGGAGGTAAAATTTAGAACAAAAGGTTTGGCAATTATCAATGTTCTAAAATTACCCATGCACATATCTGGTAAACAAAAACTATTAAAATAATAAAAAAACTATATTCCAAAATGAATAGTAGAACTCTCATTTGTTATGTTTAAAAGTGGTGGTTACCAGGCAGCTAGGTGGCACAGTGGACAGAGAACCAGCCCTGAAGTCAGGAGAACCAGAGTTCAAATCTGAACTCAGACACTTAATACTTCTTAGCTGTGTGACTTTGGGCAAGTTGCTTAAACCTAATTGCCTCAGGGGGAAAGAAAAAGATGGTGGTTACATCAGTAGAAATGAAAAAGAATGAAATAAATTGTTCATTTTTGAATGATTCAAATATTTTCCAATTATCTAGGTATAATAAATCAGTGTTGGTCAAGTAACCAATTGGCCAACTAGCTTCCAAAATGAGCAAAAGTAGCTAAATAAAAATGAAGGTATATCCCTAGACTTGCCTCAGGTATATTCTTTATTAGATTTACCTCTGGTTCTAGCTTTAAAACCTCTCGCTATTGGGCAGTCAGACAGTCAAAAATTAAGCTGGGGAATGATAATGTTTTACAAATTAGTGTTAGAATATGACCATAAAGGAAGCAGTTTTCCAAATTCTTATCTTCCAAATAGGATAATATCCCAATTTGAAGAATATGAGTTGGTTGGCTCAAAAGAAAAATCAAATTGTGATTTTAAAAAGAAAAAGAAACAATTTATGAGCAGTAAGTATTAAGAGTCTGAGTCTAGATTTGAACTCAGGTCTTCCTGACTTCAGGACTGATGCTCTATCCATAATGCCATCTACCTGAACCCCATTGTTATCATTATTATTACTGTTATTATTATCCTATGATTTCCAATAATCATTAAGGTCACTTCCAATTTTGTCAGGGATGCTGCTGGCACCAGGAAATAGGCTGAATGTTTGTAAATGTGGTTTTGTTAAATTGGAGGTTGGTCCAGGTATTATGAATAGCATTATGGAAAGAGAAAGAGAGATTGGCCTCCAGTGAGATGTTTCAGATGAGTATTCATCTCTGAGGTTTAAATGTAATCTAATGATTCTAAGAAAGACCTGAGGGTGGCAGAAGGAGAAAATGGGATATTCTAGAACAATGTCCTGAAATTTGTACCCTTTTCAAGGATATTATAATATATGAAGAGGGTTGTCATCCAGTGAGTCAACCAGCATATATTAGAGTTCATTAAATGGAGAGAGTGAGGTAGAAAGAGCCCTGGTTCTGGAGTCAGAAAGACTCATCTTCCTTAGTTAAAATCTGACCTCAGATCCAACCCTGAACAAGTCACTTAAACCCTGTTTACCTTAACTTCCTTATCTGTAAAATGAGTTTAAGAAATAAATGACAAGCTAATCCAGTGTCTTTGCCAAGAAAACCCCAAAAGGGGTCATGAAGACTCAGACATGATTGAAAAATAACTGAAGAATAATATTCCAGGCACTATGTACTTGAAATGAAAGAATACACGCATACACACTAGACATGGTTTAGTCACTGGTACACCCAACAATCAGTTATAAAGATTAAAATATTAGATTTCCTTATACACTAATAATCTGAATAGGAAAGAGAAACTGTACCTGTTTCAGAAAGCCAGCCTGAGTACAGGGTTAAGGGGATTCAATAACCTAACCAAAATAGAGCTAGGGACTGATCCTGTGATTTTATTACTGTAGAGAACTCCCTCTGCCAATGAGGTTAGAATCTTTTCTGCATCTTATAGTCTTAAAGAGTAGTAGGGGAAACTGAGAATTTAAATGACTCACCAATTAGCTCACAAAGCTAGTAGGTGTCAGACTTGGGACTTCCTGTCTGTGAGGTACATTCTCTCTCCTTAGAAAGAGCTGGGTGGCTTAATGGATAGAGGAAGGGATATTGAGTAGGAAAGACCAGATTTCATACCCAATATCTAGATTGTGTAACCCTAGGCAAGCCACTTGAGTTCTGTTTCTTCATTTATAAAATGGGGCTAATAATGGCATTTACTTCATAAGATTATTGTTAGGAAGACAATATATATAAAGGTCTTTGCAAATTGTAAATTATTATATAAATGCTATGTATCATTGTTATTGTTTGGTCTATTGCCTCTAACTTAACAGTTATAATAGAGGCATAGCTATATCCCGCTCCATTCCTCCTCATTTTCCCCCACACAATCATTTCTTATAGATTAATGGGAATAGTGCAGAACCTGGGGGAGCAGACCTGGGAGTTTCAAGTGCTGGCAGCTAAACTCATATTAACAAGGTGACATTTTGCAGGTGATACCTAATACTAGCTGTTCTGGAATAGCCAGTAATTCTATCCATATATATGTATGTATATATATACATATATATATATATATATATATATATATATATATATATATATATATATATATATATATATATATATATATATATATATATATATATATATGTAAAGCCTGACACTTTTTTTCATCCATCTATACCTAACATTAGCTGCTTAGACCCCAAAAGTGATAATTCAGGGAAGAGTAGAGTCCCCCAGACCAATTAATCCCTACTTTTAGCCTAGACCCTGCAACCATCATTTGAGGGAAACAATCATTATGGATAAGGAGTCTGACTTTTTAAATATCACCAAATCAATTGCTGATCAATTAACTGACTGGAAGATACACCTAAGAAGTCTCAGTGTAGCACTACCTCTTATCACCAGACCTATTCCCACTCAAGCTCTCATAAGCCATTGTTCAAAGAGTAATACAGGTGGAGAGAGAGCTAAGAACCTGCTTCTTTAGTTGCTATATCCACAGCTACTCAAGACTTTGAAAGGTCCTTGTTACTATTAAATGGTTCAATATCAGAAACCAGTATGATTTTATCAATGGAAATTATATTAAAGAAAAAAAATATCACTATCAACTTTTCTACTGTACACTAAAAACCATGAAACCTTTCCACCTGACTTGCAACTGAAATTTCCTACATTTATTATCTCCCAAATTATGAGCTGCTTGAGAAAAAGAATTGCCTTATTTTTCTATTTTCACCCCTAGTGCATTGCACATAGTGCATGATTAATAATTGCTCTTTCATTTATTCACTCCTTAGAGATAAGAGGAAAGAAGAGGATGGAGAACAACATGGAAATTCTGAAGTGAGGAGAGGAGATGAACTTATTCCCTTTGATGACCACATTATTTTCAGTAGAATATTATACCAATCAATCAACAAAATTTTTGTCAATCATTTACTATGGAATACAAAGTAAGGCAAAAATTGCCTCTGCTTATAATTATGTTGTAATGGTGAAGCCCACATGTATGGAAAAGATATATAAAAAATAAATTTAAAATATTTAATCTTAGTGGAACAACTGAAGGGAGCATAAAAGTCCTCCTGCAGAAGTGTATGTTAATATTCTCCCCTATTAGGGTAGGGTGAAGGGAGGTAACAAAGCTAGAATTTAAAAAAAAGCTTTGGAATGAACATTATGAAAGGTGCCGTAGAGTCACTGGAACCCTTTGGAAACATCCTCCAAAAGTTTCTCTCAAAGCTCTTTGGTAATTGTTGGCTGAACATCAGAGTATTTGAAGAGTATGACAGAAAAAGTAATACCTTGATAAAAGCTCTTCTTTAATATTAGGCAGTTCAGTGTGTGTATGTGTATGTGTGTGAGTTGCGTATGTGTGAAAAAGTGAAAGAATTGTTGATAATAAAATGTTGATTCTATTAAGAAATTCAATGAATCTGCCTTCTCTCACAAACTTTTTATCTAATTGTGAAAGACTTCTGGCTTAGTAGAGATTGAGACATATCCATGCCATCTAGTGGTGTCACCAAATAATTACAACACTATGCTTTTCCCATAAAACGTACACTGTCACACCCCCTAAGAAATAGGAAGCAAGATGAGAGACTAATAAGTGATTCCCACTCTCCCATATAGGATACAGAGTCACTGAATATAGAATCATGACTATAAGAAGGCAGATAACTCCAGAACTATTAGAGATTTTGTTTTGCCTGATATTTTTATACAGTTGGAATCTGGTTTCAAATGAACACTAAGCTGAGCCTTTAAAGAGTATTATTGCTGTTCAGTAGTTTTCAGGTATGTCAGACTTTTAATGAACCCATTTGGGGAAGTATTGGGGTGGTTTGGTTTACCATTTCCTTCTCTAGCTCATTTTATAGATGAAGAAACTGATGTGAAATATGGTTAAGTGACTTGTCCAGGGTCACACAGCTAATAAGTGTCTGAACTCAGTTTTTTCTGACTCCAGGCCTAGTGCTTTGTCCACTGAATCACCTGTAGCACAAAACACTGACATGCAGACTAAAGAAGGGGCCGTAGTGTAAAAATAGAGAAATTATGGAAAGTAGTGACTACTGCTACTGACAAGCAGTCAAAACCCCTCCCAGACCATTCCATGAACTTCCTATTTAGCCTCCTTATTTCAAGATCCTGCTTTCTTTAATCTATCCTTTCCACACAGATGCAAAATATTTTCTACCAATATCACTTCACTACTCAATAAGTTCTAGTATCTTCCTATTATCCCAAGAGTCAAATATTTAAAGACTTTCACATTGACTTCACCTTTCTAACTCTACTATACAGAGTATCCCAAAAACATTAGTGCAAGTTTTACCTTTATTAACATAAAGAAGCTTTACTAGATTAAATTCAAACCAAACTTTAGGGACACCCTACATACATTATTCCCTCTAGATGCTCTGTGATTCCAGCCAAATTGTCCTTGCTGCTTCTCACACATGATACAGCATCTTCCATCTCCATCCCTTTGCCTAGAATGTACTCCATCTTCACCTATACCTGTTAGAATCCTTGGGTTCCTTCAGCACTTATTTCAAGCATCATCTTCTATATGAGACTTGTCTCTAACCCCACCACATCTGCAACTGCTATAACTTCCCTCAAAGAAATTATCTTGTTTGTATGAACATATATAGATAGATAGATAGCTATATCTACTGATATAGATATAGATCTTTTACATATATATGTATATATCTTTTGTGTATTCCTATATGTGACATATTACCCCTAACAAGAATGCAAAGTCCTCAGGGGCAGAAATTACTTCATTTAGTAACTAGCAAAGCGCTTGGCACATAGTAGACATTTAAGAAATGCCTTGTGACAATTATTTCTCAATAAATAATCAGTACCATATAATATATCTTATATGTCTATATATGTTAGCCTATTTTGTGCCTGGTGGCAACTATCCAAATGCCTGTGCAGCTGCCAAGGGACCAGCTTGGCCCTTGGTCCAATTTGCTATTCCCAAGCGACAGGTCTATCTAAATACTTCCATCCAGTGTCTAACTTCAAGAGACATTTAATAAGTGTCTATTAAGAGGAATGATGACAGCTTTTAACTGTTATTTGTATTTTTTCTCAGTAATGGGATTGTATATACAGCCCAAATGAAGAAGCAAACGTTGCATAGTCTATTTGCCTAAAATGTGGGAGGTTTTTTATGCTGATTTTGACATCTAAGATAATTTTAAAATCATTCTTTTTGGAAATATATATGAAATCTTGTTAAAATAAAAATTAAGCAAAGCTTAGAAATAATATGATGTCACAAAAAAAGGCAATGTGCAAACTGAAGAGGATTATAGTGAAATGTTGGTTGGGTCTTCTTTTGGACTGCATTCTATTTAACTGTAATCTTCTTTGACTATCTATTTTGATATCGAACTTTATTTGAATGTATACCAGCTGAGTACTATCCCCAAGAGACAGGTCTATCTAACTACCTCTATCCCAGTCCCTAGTTGCAAGAAACACTTAATGAGCATCTATTGGAAGGGATGATGACAGCTTTTAACTGGTATTTGTCTACAAAAGTCTACCAAAAAACTCCATGGAAACATAAGGAGATACAGAACCCTTCATACTACATTATTCATTTTATTGTGCTTTGCTTTATTGAACTTCATACATAGAATGATTTTTTTTTTTTACAAATTGATTGTGGCAACCCGACATTGAGCAAGTCTTATTAGCACCATTTTTTCCAACAGCATGTATTCACATCACATCTCTGTATCACATTTTGGTTATTTTTGCGACATTTAAAAGTTTTTTATTATTATCATATTTGTTATGGTGATCTGTGAGCAGTGATCTTTGATGTTGTTATTATAATTATTTTGAAATTCTATAAACTATGCCCAAATAAGACAGTGAACTTAAAAAGTAAATATTTATGTATTCTGACACTTCCACCAATCTGCCATTCCCATCTCTTCTCAGGCCTCACTATTTCTTAAAATAGAATGATATTGAAATTAAATCAATTAATAACCTTACAATGAGTAAGTGTTCGTGTTACCTTATTTTAAGAAATTGCAACTGTCTACCCAACTTTCAACAACTATCATTGTGGCCCATCTGCAGCCATCAACTTCAAGGCAAGACTCTCTACTAGTACAAATATTACAACTCACTGAATTATTTCAGTGGTCTGGAACCAAACCCATAATACAATATGCCTGTATACACACCTTTTCTCATCTTCTTTCATCTTCCCTCTCTAAACTCAATTACTATGCAGATTCCTAATAGTTAACATTGCAGGAAGTACAGGGGCTCTACTTGCTTCTATCATTGCACCTCTATCTTGCTGTTGCTCCATCTGTTCTATTCTGTTTTGTGATGTCATTGGTAGCAACTACAATTATCTATGCAAAGAATAATGTTTTGGAACAGAGCAATGGGAAGAGAATGTTAATGCCTTCAATTGAAACTTCTCACAGTAAAATATGGATTGGCTAAAACAATATAATAATAAATATTATTATAAAGGCTCTGGATACACTGAATGGAATGTCTGGCTTAGAGTCAGGAAGATTCATCTTTCTGAGTTCAAATCTGGCTTCAGACTCTTACTAGTTGTGTGATTCTGGGCAAGTCATTTAACCCTGTTTGCCTCAGTTAACTCATTTGTAAAATGAGCTGAAGAATGATATAGCAAGCCAGTCCAATATCTTCTCTCCCAAAAAAATAAAATGGGATCTAGAAGAGACAGATAAAACTTAAAAAATGACTGAACTACCACCACAGACCATCAACAGAGATCATCATTTTAATTCTTTCCATTCATTCCCCAGAGGCCTCTTCCAAAAAATGCTGTCAGGGGTCAAGTGTTCCACATTATATAGAGTCTTCAGTTTTTATCTAATTAGACAGATGGCAGACTCACCAGTCCCTAAGTAGAATGAAACATTCACTATAATCATGTTATTCTTTATCTTGCTTTGAAAATAGTTATTTTCATTTGAAATTTGAAAAGAAAAATTAAGCCATTTAAATAATCCAAAATGAGGATAATCAAACTGTTAGTATATTTCCTAAGGACAACTGAAAAGGCTAATGAGGATAAATAAAATGAATATCCTCCCTCAGAAGACTGTTACTAGCCTCAACTTGCTAATCTTTGCTTGATGACCACAGGAAGAAAACTGTGGAAAGCAGTTTCTATGAAACTTCAGTGAATATAAACCCTTGTAAAAAGCTAATTGAAGTTGTTGATCCCAAAAAAGAACTCCTAGTTTTTTACATCTGGGCTTATACTTTATTTATAAGCTGCAGTATATGATTTGGGTACATCATTGGACCCCAAAAGGTGATTTGACTTGAAATGAACAATGATTTGATCCATTTTCCTTTCTTAACAGCATCACTAGATTAGCTCTGAGTGTCAGATACATGAGCTTTAGAGATAGTCCCAGCCCTGTTCATGTCCATTAATTAGTTTGGAGGGTCACCAATGCCACCATGACTTTGAAGTGAGTCTATCACCTGGGCCTGACCAGAGCCCTGATGGATTCTGAAAAATGTATTTACCCATCTCTGAAATCAATTGAAATGCTTATCTTATGTTGAGTGCATCGAAAACAAGTAAAAATATATCTTGACACAACTTCAGAAATAAAATTAAAATCAATAACTATTGTACTTATTAGTGATTATCTTATTAAGGAAAAAGGATCTTTTTATACTTAATCATCTCTACTTGGTTTATCATTTTACTTATGTGAAATAAGTAATATTCTTACATTGTTCATTATAATGTTCATTATTCCATGACACTATCTTTCCATCTCTTCCTTTGCCATCCTCTTTTTTTGTTGTTGTTGTCAATCTTTTACAGCATCACAGTCTTTTCCAATGAGTTCTATTTTCTCATTTGGATAAAATATTTACCCTTTAGCTACAGTATAGGACTATAGTCCTAACCCTGTTCACAGCCATTAATTAGAATGCATTTTGACACAACTTCAGAAATCAAACTAAATGTACTAACTTCCAATGAATAGCCTGAATTAATGTCTTTAAGTGCTGAATAAGGAGATCTTCTTGATGCAATTTATAGTCCAACTCTCATAGCCATACATTGCTATTGAAAAAACCACAGATATGACTATTTGGACCATCCATAGATGCAAATCAGTAACTCCCATGAAAGTTATTCTCTTAGAAAATTATTTAGGACACTAAGAGCATTCATTATAGAAGCTCCTTCCAACAAGACAAATTGAAATCCATCTATAACTTATAAAATAATTCTCTATTTCCTAAAACACAGAGAGGTCAAATGATTTGCCTAAAATCACACAACTAGATCATGTCAAAGGCAGAATTCAATCCCAGGTTTTGCTTTCTCTACATCTAGCACACTATCATACCTAATTTATAAACTGTTTTAACCATAATAATGATCCAGAATTTTGTTCGTTTCCCCAGAGGAACATTTCCAAAACCTCCTAAATATTATAATCAATTAAAGCAGGTGAAGTAGAGGGCATCAGAGCTAATGAAATACTACCTATAGAACTCTGTTTCTTTGAATAAATTGAGTATATACTTCCTACAGTTCATTTTTATTTTGTTTTGTCCTGTGTTTTTAATCCTTATAAAGCAAAGGAACTTTCTGCTTTCCTCTGTATCTCAAGTTAAAGTTGTAAAGGGGATTTAGATCAAGTCCCTCTAAGAGTTGTAAAGTAAAAAAACAAAAAACACCTTCTTGTAGTAGAGTGTTAGTGCTTGCAGAAATGGTAGCCTAAAGGCATTTTCTTGACTTTAGTGAATTTAACTGATATTCTTACCATTATTTTAACATAGACTTGATTTAATGCTTATATAAAAGCAAAAACTGTTGTTAGTTAATTATAAATACTATAATGTCTTAAAGTAGTCAGCAGGTTTTAATGGACTGAATGATCAGAGAAAATGTGGTTCTTTTTAATGATCCTTTTGTGCTTTTTTTTTAATTGTAGTGTATTTATGTAGTCACCTACCAGTATTATCTACAATAATGATAAAAAGATTAAAAAGTAGTGTGTGTAGCAATAAAATGAAAATTCTCAAATGCAAGCAACAGAAAATACTTTGATTTTTTTTTTCTCTCAATATTCTTAGATCCCTTTATAAACAATTATCCTTCTTTGCAGGGGAGAGACACATAAATCCTACTTCATAGGAAACTGAGAAGAAACTACTGTTCCCAGTAAAATATGTCGGTTTGAAAATAAAGGTTATCAAATCAGTTCCAATGGAGCAATAATGAACTGAACCAGCTACACCCAGCGAAAGAATTCTGGGAGATGACTATGAACCACTACATAGAATTCCCAATCGCCCTATTTTTGTCTGCCTGCATTTTTGATTTCCTTCACAAATTAATTGTGTACTATTTCAAAGTCCTATTATTTTTATACAGCAAAATAACTGTTTGGACATGTATTCATATATTGTATTTAGCTTATATTTTAACATATTTAACATATATTGGTCAATCTGCCATCTGGGGGAAGAGGTGGGGAGAAGAAGGGGAAAAGTTGGAACAAAAGGTTTGGCAATTGTCAGTGCTGAAAAATTACCCATGCATATATCTTGTAAATAAAAAGCTGTAATAATTAAAAAAAAAAAAGATAGAAAGAAAGATTAAGATTTTTTTCTCCTACTCTAATCATTAGGATGAAATATTTCTGTCCTTTCTGTAAAAATGAATATGAATATTAAAGCATTGGAGGTGAGAGGGTTTTATAAAGTAATTTTCATGAGATTTATTAATATTTATTAAGTTCCTATTATGTTCCAGGTTCTAGGGAAACAAAAGCCCTGAATCATCTTTCATTTTATGAGGCAGACAATATAAACTCATACATAGGTTTATGCAAAATAGATACAAAGCAATTGTTTCAGGAAAGGCCTCCTGTAGAAGGAGAACTTCAGCTGAGTCTTGAAGGAAAGCAGGAAGTCTAAGATGAAATCACCCAGGGGTAGGCCTACAAAAGTGATTAAAGTGATAGAATACAAAGATGCCAAAGATGTGTTTGGAGTACTTTTCCTTCACTTTGGTTTACTTGTTGCTGCCATCCCTCTCTCCCACATGTCATAAAGACACTCAAGAAATCTCCAATAATAGACCTTGACATGAGTCATGTTAGATCAGTTACCTAGATCCCAGACCAAAGCTACAATATGCATCATCACTCCCCAGTTTTTCTTTTAGATGCACTATGTCTTGGCTCCAGCAACTCAGGCCCTGTTAGGGGACAATCTGGAACATCCAGAGAAATATAGACACAGCATAGAAAGAATTTCTTCACTCCCTTCACCAGAGGAGCAATGAAATCAATAAAAGAAATCATCAATATGATTCAGACCAGTCCCAATGATCTTGTGATGAAGAGAGCCATCTACACCCAGAGAGAGGAGGTGGGAATTGAGTGTGGTTCATAACATAGCATTTTCACTTTTTGTTGTTGTTTGCTTGCATTTTATTTTCTTTCTCATTTTTTTTCTGGTTTGATTTGATTTTTCTTGTTCAGCAAGATAATTGTATAAATATGTATGCATATTGAATTTAACATATATTTCTAACATATATTGGACTACTTGCCTTCTCGGGGAGGGGGGAAGGGGAAGGGAAGGTTTTTCAAGGATTAATATTGAAGAATTATCCATGCATATGTTTTGAGAAATAAAAAGCTTTAATAAAGCTAAAATAAAGAAAAAAAAAACCCATTGAACAAAAGGGATGTAATCAGAGCTCCATATCTGAATTCTGTTAAGCTTTTTGTGTTATTAGGTGACTAATCACATCCCCAGTTTTTCAGTCTCTCCCCCTCTCTTTAATTCATGCTTCACATTACCAACTTAATCTTCCTTATGCATGTTTTGTTATTGTCCAATATTTTTTTTCAGCTTTTTTCAGTTTTTTTCAACTCCTTGTGACTCCATCAGTTTTTGGTTTTTTGTTTGTTTTTGTTATTGTTGTTGTTGTTTTAGGCAATACTGAAGTGGTTGGCCATTCCCTTCTCCATCTCCAGATGAGGAATCTGAGGCAGAGTTAAAGTGATTTATCCAAGGTCATACAACTAGTAAGTATCTGAGGCCAGATTTGAATTCATGAAGTCCTCCTGACTTCTGATCCAGTGCTCTATCCCTTGTGTTACCCAGCTGTCCTCCTTATACATTACTGATCCTCAAAATCCATCAGTGGTTCCCTTCTGCCTATATGTTAAAATATGAGCTCCTGACTCTTTCACAATTTTAGACTTGCCTCCAACTTAACATTTCTGGACTTATCTTGCACCATTTTTCTTTACATATTTTACCTTCTAACCAGAGCGGAAAAGCCACTTACTTTTATTCTCATCTTCCTTCCCTCTGTCTATATTCCCTAAATGGATTTATCCCTCTTCAATCTCTGACTCTTAAAATGCATTCCTTTCTTCAAGCTCAATTCAAGTGGCCCTTCCTCCCACACACACAAAAAACAAACAAACAAACAAACAAACAAACAAAAAACAATTTAACCTTTATTCTCCCTAGCTAATTTCTCCTTCCTCAAATTTCTGAGAGTACTGTACTTGGACTTCTCCTTTGCTCTAAACACAGTCTGTCTCCTGTCACAGGTGCAGATTATAAAATTCTTGGGTATAGCATCTGTTTGTATTTTATCTTTGTATTCCCTTGTATAAAAGGATGGGAAATATTCCCTATGATATTAATCTAAGAATCCCTGGAATAGGAAATTCCCTCTAATAACAGAGGTCTGCATGTTCTTTAAAGCATTAGTCTTAGAGAGTTGCCTCAAGAATTGCAGTTCTTTTTCCAGAGCCAAACACCCAGTATATTTCAGAAGTAAGGCCTGATGGCCATTTATTCCTGGATCTCTATCCTCACTATAGCACACTCTATGTAATAGATATTTAGTAAATGTTCATTGAATTGAATTTAATAGGAAGGATATAATGTGTAAGAGACATTAATACCAAACTTTTAAAAAGCTTTCAGACACTACTATATTTTCTTTTTCCAATGATCTATCCCAGGGGTTTTCATTTAGTGTATTGTGAACCCCTTAAGGGTTCATGATAGTGGCCCAATTGGTGACTTTGGACAGTTCTCCCTCACTCAAATCCAATTCACTTGCATGTCATGGTATCACCTCCCTAATGTCATGGTCCCCTCTTCAAGAAGAAAAGACAATCAACAACAACAACCAATGGATTAGTGTTAAAAATTCTTTAATGGTACCTTAAGAAGTAAATAATTGCCCAATTATGTTACAAATCCATTTTCCTCTATGGCAACATGCATAGGCTGAAACATTTTAAGTTTGTTTCTGCAGGGATTTGAAATAGTTGTCATCATGTATACATTGTAATTATATAGGTGCCTAATTAATAAATCTAAAAAGAACATTATGAGTAACATTAAATTATCCTAGGGACTTATAATACTTTATCTTGTTTGTGTTGTTTAAAGTGTTTAAAGAACAAAAAATGGTTAGTTTTACTAGTCCAACCTAACATGGTTCTGGTATAGGTTAATATTCCTACCTATACTTTCCATGCAGTTTTGAAGCAGGAGCAGAAAATTAAAGCAATTTCAAGGAGACACATGTAGTCTTTGCAAATCTTAAATCATTTGGTGCCACATCTGTTCCAAAACAAAACACTCCTGGGAGTTTTTAATTCTCTCCTTATCTTTCCTTTGCCAAAACTCCCCTGGCTTTACCTAAGTTGTTTTAGATAAATTCCCCCCTCTAAATCAAAGATACTAAGACTACATATTGTATCCTACTACCCCTCCCAAAATATTTCTTATAATCTCAACATTATTTATATACTCAGATAAAATAATATTAATAATAAAAAAGTGGGAATTTGACACATGTAGAATAAAGCAGGTCTGAAAAAAGTTCCTTGATTACCAAATATAAATTTATAATTACAAAGGTGATTTCTTAAGAAATTGAATGTTTCCCCCATTTGCATTCCCAAAGTATTCCCAGTTTAAAAAAAAAACTGTTTGTTTTTTTTTTCTAGAAATAATATACATTCTTCCTCATAGCCCATTCTTTCCTTAACCCCTTGTAGCCTGGCCTCTATCCCTATCACTTTAATGAAGCTGTTCTCAAAAAAAAAAAAAAAAGATTATCAGTTATATATTACTGAATGAATTTTTTTTCAGTCACTTTCTTCTATCTTCTGGAAATTTCTCATATGTGTTGTCTCTTCCACTATTCTTTTTAAAAGCAAAGAATGTCTTTTCGATTTATATTCTCAGTTCTTAGTATTTTGTTTTGCTATATGGCAAGTGCTTTAAAAAGCTATTTCATTCATTCATCCCTTTATTCTTAACTTGGTCACTATATCCTAATGCTCCATGTTTTTTCTTCCCTTGTTTTCAAAACCCATTACTTCTCTAACTGTTCCTTCTCTGATTACTCATCTTTCTGATCTTTTGTTGTTCAGTAATTTTTTAGTCATATCCAACTCTTTGTGACCTCATTTGGAATTTTCTTGGCAAAGATACTGGAGTGTTTTGCCATTTCCTTCTCCAGCTCATTTTACAATTGAGAAAACTGAAGTAAACAGTATTCAGTGACTTGCTGAGATCCTACAGCTAGTAACAATCAGGACAGAAATTTGAACCCATGGCCCAACATTTTTTCTACTATTCCACCTAACTGCTCAATCTTAAATTTAGGTAAAAGGTTTTTTTCTTAGCTCTCTTCACTTGCAAATCTTGACATAATTTTCCAAGGGTTCTCTTCAAAAACAAAGGACAGACAACAACTTTTCCCTTGGCAATTTCACTTAATCCCATAGTTTGGATCACCATCACCACCACCAGCAGCATGGAAAATAGATAACCTGGTTTAGGATTGACAGTTTTGCCTCTGACACACACTACCTATCTGACTCTGGGCAAACCATTTGTTTTACCAGTACTCTAGGCATATAAGTGGTAAAAGTACTAACCTGTACTAATTTAAAGATTTCTTTATTCTGGAGTTTCTGATATCAATAAAAAATTTAAAAGTCTATTTATTATTTTAATCATGGAAGGAAGGAAGGGAGGAAGGGAGGAGGGAAAGGAAGGAAAGAAGGAAAGAAGGAAGGAAAGAAGGAAGGAAAGAAGGAAGGAATGAAATCACTACAGCTGTAACTGTTGAGATGTGAAAACAATCCTAAAACCCTAATGAACTGCTATCTGTTAATACTACTAATTGAGTTAGCAGCTTTGTCAGATTCTATGTGGTCCTATGCCTCAATTTCCCTTTTATAAAATGAAGGGCTCAGACTTGATCTTTAAAGGTCTATTTTAGCTATAAATCAACATTCTATGATTCACATGTAACTGCTTCTAAGAGTGAAAAAAAAAATAGTTGGAAGAAAGCCATCAATCAGAAAAAAGTCCCCCCCATATGCTAAAATATTTCTAGCTGCAATTTTTTTGTGATCAGAAAGAATTAGAAATAAAATAAATGCCCATTGACTGGAGAATGGATAAATAAATTATGGTCTGTGAATGTAAAGGAATATTGCACTGCTATAAGCAATAATATATGTAATAGATAAAGAGAATCATAGAAAGATCTATATGAACTGATACAATGTGGAAGTATCCAAGAAAATAAAATACTTTGACAACAATATCCTGAAAAGAATATTATGTTATATTCCACATAACATGAAAATAAATCAAAAGTGAATGTAACAAATTATAAAGATCAAGAATAATTCAGCTGAAGAAATATGAAAGAACATATCTAATCTACCCTTTTGTGAAGGTAGGAGATATACAAGTATTGGAGATATTTTCAAACTTTTTAAATTTATTGATCAGTTATGCTGATTTTCTGCATCTTCAAGGAAGAGGGACTCCAGGGGGTCTTTTAAAAATATTATTTGTTATATGAAATGGTTCTCAGGAAGGGGCAGGGGAAAGATACTGGAGAAAACTATGATAGTTTGAAAAGCAAAGCACAGACATAAAAATCTTTTAAAAAGAAAATAGACAAGGCAGCATGAGGTTATTGGTTATTTGAAACTGTCATGGTGATCAATTTGACTTAGAGGATAACAGAACAAATAGCCCCCCTTAGCATTCTGATAAAACAAAAAGGTAAGAAATACTGGAACAAATCATAACCACCAACACCCCACCTGTGAGAAGTGCTGCAATGCAGATGATACTAATCACTAATGCTGGCAAACCAGAAATACACATGAAAATAGATTGAAGATAGGAATATTTTCATGATGCACCAGTACTCTCTCATAACAAAACTGGAAACATATTTCTCCAGCAATAGTCCAGGGTTTCATGATGGTTTTTTGTCAATAGCATTTATCTGTCAGTGCAGTGCAATCAAAAAATAACTTCATTCCTAAGCTTATATGACATGAAATAATATATAGAATAGAGAAGCTATGAAAAATCTAAAAAGGAAAAAGTAAGGGGATCTCAGGTCACTAAAAAACTCCATTTAGTACAAACTTCAGAAATTTTACCTAATCACGCTTGTCTGTTACTGGTATTGTGCTGTGGATGTTTCAGTGAACCCACAGAAGATGAGCTTCCATGCTAATATTTTTATTTTAACTACCAAAAAAAGTAGGGTTTTTTAATCTATCTTTGAAATAGCCCATAGTACACTTAGTAGAAATGAATAATAGCAGAATACCAAACTATCCTATAACAGTCTCCTTTAGAACCACCTCCAAAAATATTTAGAACAAGTTGAAATATAATCATGAGAGAAATGATTATTAATAATCAGTATCTTTGGGAGATTTAGAGCCTTCCCCTTCTTCTAAATTCCTCACTATAAAAAGTTCAATTTCTTGAAATACATTTCTGATAATGAAACTGCATTAACTCTCCCTGATCTTGGTCAGATCCCACCCAGCCTTACAAGAAATTTAATCTAAGGTGGAGATGCCTAAATGGAGACATGTTTGTTTAGTTAAATCCAAAGTTGGGAGTGGTCTGGTATAGAGAGATTTTCTCTGTTCCAGGTTGATACTGGGAAATCTGTCCCTCATTGAAAATTGCGGGCCCCAGGCAATATGATTGGCTTTGATTTAAGAGAGATGGCCAAATGACCATCCTTTTATTAATAATCTGCTAGCCTCATTAATAAAATGATTAAATAACACAGAAGCTATGTCTCTTAAACTTTTTTAATCATCATCATCATCATTATCACAATTGATATTCGTCTTTATCTCACCTTTCCCTTTCAATACAGCCCTATACCAAACTTCTCTATTTCTCTCAAGGGTTCCACCATCCTTCCAGTTTTATAACCTTAGGGTTATCCTCAGCTCCTCACTCACTCTTACCCACATATCCATTTTACTGTCAAATCTTTCCCTTTCCTACTATTCCTCTTACCTCTGATGAAGTCTAGTCTTCATCATTTCTCAGCAACTGTCAATGTAATTTTCTTTATATGTAGATTGAACTAAGTCACTCTTCTCAATAAACTTCAATGACTCCCAATTGCTACAGGAAGGAAATATAAACACCCCTTTTTTAATTTTAAAGACCAATTTATGCCCAGACTAACTTTCTGGCCAAGTATGCATTTACTCTTTTCTCTCTTAATACCATCCAGCCAAACTAGTTTTCTCTCTGTTTCTCATAGTGTTCAATCTCCCATCTCTATGCCTTTGAACTGCATATTCCCCATATATATAGAATGCCCTTCCTTCTCAATTCTGTCTCATAAAATCCCTCATTTCGTTTAAAACCTAAGTCAAGAACTAGCTTTCTAGCTTCTAAATTCCTTTCTTGATCTTCTAATTGCTAGCAACCTAATTATCTTATATTCTTGTTTTGTATCTATTTTATATAAGTATATGTGTATATAATGTATACATTTTATATTTATAATTATATGATACATGCTACATGTATCATATAGTGACCTAATTATCTTATATTCTTATTTTGTATCCATTTTATGTAGATTTATATGTAGAACCATGTATACATTTTGTGTTTATAATTATATGATGGCATATGTATCATATAAATACCCATATGTATAAGGGAGAGGTTTTATGTAAGTGTATATATATTATATTTATAATTATATGATACATGTCATATATATCATATAAATACAAAATGAATGATATATATGTTGTTTGTATATACATATTTATTTATTTATTATTATTTATATGTCCATATATGGGTATGGATATATATTGAGAAAGAGAGAGAGAGAGGCAGAGAGAGAGAGAGAGAGAGAGAGAGAGAGAGAGAAAGAGTGAAGAGAGAGAGAGACACACAGAGACAGAGAGATGGGTGGAAGTGACCCTTAAGGATCATTCCTTAAAGCCTATGCATACAGACATTTTCCTCCTGCTGACATTCCAACATGTGAAACTTCAAAAGCTTGTTTTGGCCACAATAATCCAAAGTTTCAGATTACATATTGACAAAAACCCATTTAATTATCTTTCCAACTAGTGCTAATGATGCCAGAGACAGAAGGATAAATATAACTCTCCCTTAGCATTTCCTGTACTTTTCCTTCCTGGTGGTAAATGAGGCAAAAACTGATATGGAATACCAGGTAAGGAAAAGGAAAGCAGATGGCCTATTGCCTACCCAACTTCCACGAATAGATGATATCTTGGTAACTTTTTGTCCTGATCTTAAACAAAGTGGTATTCCAAAAAGAGAATATCATTGAAGAAAGGTGTATCAAAGTCCTTGGAGAGGTGTCACCCCTCAACAGAGCTGATAGTAGTGGCAGCAAAGTCTGGTCAGGAGACAGAGAAGCAGCCAGGGGTATGCTAGACCCAGCCCAGGAGCACCTTACCCCCCTCAACTGAGATACCATGTCCTGCATAGAGCCAGCCCAAACAAGAAATAAACTTGGCAGTTACCCTCTCCCCCCCCAAAAAAGACTTCTAAAACCAGAAATCTCAAAGTATCCTTTAGTCCCACATTTCCTACTTTTGTGCCTAATGTTGTATTGTTTCCTTTTAAATAATTGACTTTATTTGATTGTTTCCTCCATCATTTCATCGTTTACCTGTTACAATCACATGGCTAATAAGTGGTATAGGCAGGACTTAAACTCAATTCTGTATTCGTTATATTACACTGCCTCTATAATAACTTGACATTTTATAATAGCTTGACATTTTAGGTATTCTACAACCTGAGGTCAACTTATCTTTTCACCATTTTCTCTTCCTACTCCTTTCTACCTTTATTCACCACAAATGCAATATCCTTCCTCTCCTTTCTCACTTGTTGAATTTCCATCTATCCTTTAAGAACTATCTCCCTCATTATACATGACAATAGCAAGATTATACAATGATCAATTTTGATGGATGTGGCTTTTATCAATAGTGATATGATTCAGGCTGGTTCCAATAATCTTAGGATGATGAGAGCCATCTACACCCACAGAGAGGTCTGTGGGAACTGAGTATGGATCGCAACATTGCTTGAATTTTATTTTCTTTCTAATTTTTTTCCTTTTTGATCTGATTTTTCTTGAACAGCAAGATAATTGTATAAATATTTATGCCTATATTGGATATATATATATCCATACATGTATATATATATACATATTACCATATATTATCCATATTATCCATACATATTAACCATATATGTATATATATATATATATATATACATATTACCATATTCAACATGTACTGGATTACTTCCCATCTAGGAGAGGAGGTGGGGAGAAGGAGGGGGAAATTGGAACACAAGTTTTTTAAAAGGTCAGTGGTGAAAAATTACCCTTGCATATGTTTCAAAAGTAAAAAGCTTCAATAAAAATTTTTTTTAAAAAGAACTATCTCCTAAACTACTTTTTCCAAAAAAGAAGGGAAAGGAGAGGGAAACTTTTGGCTCCCACGTCCCACATACCCTATATCTTCTAGGAGAAGCTCAAAGGGAAAGGAAAAAAAATTAGTTCCTTCTCCAAAGCTAGATTCTTTTTTCTGCAAATAGCTCTATCTTTTCTGATTTTTTTCTACTCAGTTCAATAACAATTTTCACCTGGAATCTCATATAACCCTTTTTGGGGGTAACATTAATTTCTCATTATAGAGGCAGAATAATGTGAAGAGTATAATGCTGGGTTTAAGTCTTGCCTGTGCCGTGTATTAGACCTGAGACTGTGGCAGGTGAAAGATGAAAGGACAAAGGAAAGAAAGGTTCACTCTTCTGAGCCTATCAATTTATTTAGCCATGCATGGCAGTCGCCTAATAAAGCAGGACCAGACCTTTTCACCTTAGGCCTAGATTACAAATATAGGGAAACAGATTTTTATATATGAAAAACAATCAAATAAGACCAATTTAATTAATTAATTAATTAAATTAATTAAAAGGAAACAGTAAAGCATTAAGTAATCTGATCTCTGATTGGAGGAAATATTAGTAACTTTCCAAGTTGAGAGAGGGAGAGAAAAAGATGCAATTACCTGAATTCAGAAAAAAAAAAAGATGTTCCACTTTCCCCAAGTATCTGTAAACAATCAGGGGAGCATGGAAACAACAACTGATTGCTCAGTACATGGTCATTTTCCAATAAGGGTTGCTTGAGATGCACAATTGAGAGAACACTCCTTGTATCAATCTTTGGATCTGACTTGGTTTCTGAACAGCATAAATTAGATCTTTAATTAAGGGTCTCTAAACAGCAGGTAGAAGTGGTCCAGTTTCCCAGTTCATGAAACACTAAGTTCAAACAATGCAATAAGGTTCTCCAAATTCCCACAATTGAATAAAGCTTTCTTATAGGACAGAAATTGGACTATATCTATAATTGAATAGAAAAGGAATTGAGTTAGCCCTAGAATTGAGTCAGACATTGGAGTCAGTGTGGTTCATTCAATTCCCACAATTAAGCTCTTGCTGTCCTAATAGCCTCAGTTCATTCAATTTTCTCATGACCATGGGCAAATCACTTAATGTTTCTCAGCCTATTTCATCATCTGGAACTTATAGTTTGTAATTCCCAGTGTTGTTGGGAAAAAAATCAAATGATATACTATATGAGATATATTGCTAGGACACCTCAACCTCCAGAGCCAAACGATAAAATTATAATTGTTAAGGGGCAACTAAATTTTTTTAATGTGGTATTAATATCTTAGATGAAATGCAAAAGATAGTCTATAATCAATTACTCTTTTGGATGGCATGAAGAAATCCTTCAGTCAAGCTTGATGGAAATAATAAAAAAATAATAATTACTAGCATTTCCCTTGTACCTGTTATGTGTCAGGCACTATATTAAGTGTTTCACAAATATTATTATATTATAATTTCAATATTAAAGGGTGACTAGCCAATGTTTAGCCAAAAGGATCATCCAAGCCCTTAGTAGCCCTTTAAAAAAAGCAAAGCATATTTTTTTAAAGAATGAGTCAAGATGAAAGATAGCTCTGAAAAGTCAGACTTGTGTCAATAGAAAATAGAACTACTTGCAGAAAAAGAATCTAGCTTTGGAAAAGGAACTGATTTTTTGCTTTCTCCTGGAGCTTTTCCCAGAAGACATAGAGTATGAAGGAAATAGGAGCCAAAAATATCCCTCTCCTTCCCCTTCCTCTATACAATGTATAGTAGTAGAAGCCATTTCCAGAAGAGAGCAGGCCTATAGAGCCAAGTTATAAAGTCAAATCAAGTTACAGTGAGGAGCAAACCCAGGGACCCCAGCTGAGCAACCATCCTGGCAGAAAGACTGCATCCAAGAAAAGCAGCATGAAGATGATGCATGAAGGGAAATTACCTGGTAATTCTGTAAGTGTTAGAGGTATGAGTTGGCTAAGCTCTGTGTTTTCCCTATATATGGCCCTCTCTATTAACAATGATTATAACTAACATTTACTTAGCACTTACTGTGTACCAGGCACTGTGCTAAGTTCTTTACAATTATTTTCTCATTAGATCCTCACAACAACTGAAAGGTAGATTATTCAGTCATTTCAGTCATATCTGACTCTTTGTGACCCCGTGTGGGGTTTTCTTGGCAAAGATACCGGAATGGTTTGCCATTTCCTTCTCCAACCCTTTTCATAGATAAGGAAACAGAGGCAAACAAGATAAAGTGCCTTGTACAAAGTCGCAAGTGTTTGTAGTAAGTGTCTGAAGTTAGATTTGAATTCAAAAAGAAGAATCTTCTTGACTCTAGACATGGTGCTCTATCCAATATACCATCTAGATGTACATAGGTGCCATTTCTACCCCCATTTTATAGATAAGAAAACTGAGACAAACAAAAGTTATGTCCCTCATCCACAGCCACACAGCTAGTTAACATCAGAGGCCACATTTAAATTCAGATCTTCCTGACTCCATGCTCACAGGTGAATCGATTGCATCACTCTTCTGTTTTCCTTACTGATTCCATATTTATGGGGGAATAAGGTTTAATAGTGCTAACATTATTCAGATAATGCCATCTCAAATCAACAAGCATTTATTAAGCATTTAATATATGTCAAATACTCTGCTAAGAACTGAGGATAAAAAGAATTCAAAAAACAACCTCTGCTTTCAGGGAATTTTCAATCTAATGAGGGAGACAAGATTACACACAACCCCGTGTAGCTCCATTAAGAATAGCCCATGTTTTCCTTTTTGAAAAACCTTGTGTTCCAAATTTTCTTCTCCCTCTCTTCTCCCCACCCCCTTCCTTAGATGTCAAGTAATCCAATATATGTTAAACATGTGTAATTCTTCTATACATATTTCCACAATTATCATGCTGAACAAAAAAAAATCAAAATCTGATTTGGAAATATGTTTAAAAGAATTACACATGTTTAACTAATATCAGCTTGCTTGTTGTCTTGGAGAGTGGAGAGGTTAGGGAAGGAGGGAGAAAAAATTAGAATAAGTTCTATAGAAATGAATGTTGAAAACTATTTTTCCATGTATTTGGAAAAATAAAATACTATTGGGGGTGGGGAGAGGGAAGAATGCCCTAGCGAACTTTGACACTTAGGTTGGGGTAAGCACATTTCTTTGAAATACAGTCATGTCCCTGACCAGAGGGAATTATCCTTGAGTTTCTGCAAAACTCAAGATGGTACTTATTAACTCTGAGTTGTCATAGAAGGGACAATGGGAAAGGGAATAGATACTAGACAAGTATCTGCCCTGTTAGAAATGTTTGGTGATTGATGGATTTAACTAAATGTTATTGTTTGTCCTTCATTCTCAAAGACCAGTGACATCATCCGTGACATGTTGACTTGGGAGTGAATTGGATTTAAGTGAGACAGAGCTGTGCAAAGTCATCAGAGAGACAAAAGTCAAAAGATGTCTGGTGAAGGCATGTGAAACTAAATGGTAGGGAAAATTAGGAAACGTTGGATGCCTGATATTTTTTAAGACCAAAAGAGAGAGAAAGAGAAGCATAAAGAAAATAAAGCAGCCAATGTCTTATCCTTCCAACTTTGGGTTCAGCCAAGTATGGGAGAGAGGAGAGGCTCACGTAGGGACAAAATAAGACTGTGTTTGAAAAGAAAAACTGGTATTAACCTTCCATATGCTATAAAAAGTGAAATAAAAATATTCATTTCTAGTCTAAAATATGATTCATTAAGCCATGTGGAAAATTTATTCACTGAGGGTTTCTATATATTATGAGCTCTGAAGCAATTTAGTGCAATATTACAATAGAATATTTCATAGTATCATGGAAGTACCTCCTGAACTAATTTGTAACCCAAGTTTCCAACAAACAATGCAGAATGCCATGAGGATTTCTGACTCTAAGGGAACTGTTAGCATATGTTGAAGCTAAATCTTGTTTATGATCCTGAATGTGCAAAAAAATGTTCCCTGGAAAATGCTAAGTTGCTACAAATATCACTGTAGGAGGAAAAATTAATTGGTCAGTTCCTTTTGGTTATTTTTTTTTACTGAGGAGAATTAGTAGTATTGATATTTATTTGTAAGTAGAAAGCTACTTCCATCTTTTCCCCCCACAATTGAAAAACTATATCAGCTAAAATGTCCCCAGAGAACAAAAGAAGCTGCTGTAGCTTCTTTTTAAAAACTTTTTTTTTCTTTCCTTGAAAAAAAAAAAAACATTCAATTTTACTTACTTTTTGTTGCATTTTAAGTTCTGAAACTGTTATTGCTTCTTTAAGCCAATTTACTGAAAGGGTTAAGAAGAGACAGAAAAATCCCAGAAACCATTAGGGTTACTCATATTTATCAGTGTGACCCTGGCAGATATCAGATGGTGGGTGACATGAAGGCAATTGTGGTAGAGAGCTAGCTGAAATATGTGATTATCTATAGCAGAGGTCCACATGTTGCCCAAGGCCCACAGCACTCCTAAGTGCTGCTGGAAACAGATTAAAATATCATTAGGAATATTTAGTTTTTAAAAAACACAATAAAACATAGATAATATTACCTTTAAAAACTAAATCAATATGTGAATCCCAGGGATCCTTATATATATTTTAGTGGTCCCCATTTCTGTTGAGTTTAATTTCGCTAGTCTATGATACACAGCACAATAGTATTTGGAGTTTTATCTGTACAAATTACAGATATGTGATGATCAAGGAATTTGGAATTTCTATAGGGCAGCAGGAGAGCCACATTCTGAACAAAATAGGGAACTTCAGTGTGGTGTAATAGAAAGAGAAGTTGGTTCAAATATTATCTCTGCCACTAATTATTCAATGTCTCAGAGCTTCAGCATCCTCATGTGTAAAATGAAGTAGCTAAATAAATAACTTTTAAGGTCCCATCCCCATGATGATGATGATGATAAAGAAGAAAAGGATAAAAGAGAAAAGAGGGAAAAAAAGACAAGGAAATGGGGGAAACCTTACATTTATATAGTTCTTCATTGTTTGAAGAATTTTCCCATGTATAACCTCATTTTGATTTTGAGGCCATGAGTATATAGAAAATGTAAACATCTATAGGCTGTGTTAAGTAATGGACTAAGTTATCTCTGGTTTAAGGATTAAAGGGACCTAATTCTACAAAGACCTATATATCCAAAAATCTGAACCACCAGCCAGAAGTTGGGTTCATTATAAAGTCAGGTGCAATCATCATAAAATCAGATGCAAAACCCTTCCCAATGAAATCTCACAATCTTACCTACT
This sequence comes from Sminthopsis crassicaudata, assembly GCF_048593235.1. Lineage (NCBI taxonomy): Eukaryota > Metazoa > Chordata > Mammalia > Dasyuromorphia > Dasyuridae > Sminthopsis > Sminthopsis crassicaudata. Next base: position 246,861,795 of record NC_133619.1, read on the forward strand.
TTTCCATGGAATATGTTACATTAAAGGTAGTTCTCTGGAATGACCTGACTTTCTTAGTCAGAAGAAAACACTATACTATAATGCAGAGCTTCTTAAACTATTTCCTTTTATGATCCCTTTTTTATCTGAGAACTTTTTATGCAGCCTCTGGTATATAGGTATGAAAAACAGATATATAAATAAAACATTTGCTGATAACAAATCATAATTTCATGACCCCCCACATTCAGTAAAAGACAACATATGGGATTGCAACCCATAATCTAAGAAGCTTTTCTGTAATGCAAGTGGGAGCCTGGAGGAATAATCCAGAATAATATTTAATAATGTGGTCTTGTGCATATCTGTTCAATGTATCATAACTGCTTTCATGTAATTCTAAGAGGGGGTAGCAAAAGAACTGTCATGCACATTAGTATATGTCTGTTAAACAGTAATGCCTGGAGTAAGTCAGAGGCATGATAAGAAAAATAATAATTGGAATTCGTAGAATAGCTTTATTTGGCTGGGTTCAAAGCACTTTCTGAAGCTATCAATGAACTCTATTAGAAATCCATTGTATCTTTTACTGTAGGTAAAATTGCATCATCAATACAAGACAATTTAGGGGACAGTGTTAGACTTGGTGTCAAGAAGACTTTAGTTCAAATCCAGCCTCAGATATTTACTTCCTATGTGATCTTGGATAAGTTAATAAGCCTCTAATGTTCCGACTTTTCTCATCTATAAAATAGAATTATAATGGAACCTACTTTGCAGGGCTGTTAAGAGGATAAAATGAAGTAATATTTGCAAAGTGCTTTGCAAACTTCAAGCATTATATGACTAGGTATCATCATTATCATCCACAAGGTGGAAATTTCTCCCATATTTAAAATTTCAAGCCTCCTACTTTAAATGGTCCCAGGGTTCCATAATCATAACAATATGGTAGCTAATCTAATTATTTAGTCATCATTCTTCATAAAATGACTTTGTATAACAATAACACATATCATATAGTAGTAATACTGATTAATATTAACATTTAATCATAGTAATAATAACAAGGTTTTACATAGAGCCTTAAGGTTTGAAAAACACTTATATTTAGTGGCTTTTAATAGACCTTGTTCTTTCCTTCTTTTTCTCATTTTCTCTCACCTTCCCCAGAGTGACTATTCCAGGAACTTGCCCCATTGACTCCATTTATTAAGAGATTATCCTGGATCCATTTCTTGTTTGTTTTCCACTATCTTTCATGATTTCATCAACTCACATAGATTCAATAATTAATTTTATGCAGAAGACTTTTAGCTATGTAATCCCTAATCATTTGTTTAAGATCCTTTTTTATATCATCAACTATTAGCAGAACATCTCCATGATGTCATTGTTGTTCAGTCATTACACAGTTATGTCCTGACTCCTTGTGATCCCATTTGTAGTTTTCTTGGCATTTCATGAAAATAAGCCATGGCCTGTTTGCCAATGAGTGTCCTAGAAGATGAAAATAGAACCAATAAGAAATAAGGGCTCTAATGAAATGAGACACTAGATCTAATTTATTAATATCTTTTCCATCGTGTTCCATTCAATTAATAAGCAATTCAATGACAATTAATCCAATATCACTGAATTAAATTTTAGAGCTTGAAGTATTTTTATATCCCAACACTATCATTGAACAAATGAATATATTGGAATTGACAGTGAAATAACTTCCAAAATCACAGAATTAGAAGCAAAATTTAGACTCAAAGATTCCCCAACACAGTTCAGTGGTCTTTCAAATGCACCAATCCATCAAATCAGCATGCTTTTATTGAGTACCTACTGTGTGCCAAGAAGGGGAAGAAGAAGGCATAAAAAGCTGAGTCTGGAGTAAAGAAGACTTGAGTTGAGGGACTCAGAAGACCTCAGGTCCTTCTGACTCCAGCACTGTGCTCTGTTCTAAATGTCCTTAGCCTCTTCCCCTGGCAAGTACTTAACCAGGTCTGCCTTAATCTACAGGAGATATCTTTGCCAAACTACTTCAATATCTTTGCCAAGAAAACCTCATGGATTTCATTGGCATGCTATGGTCCTCCAGGTCACAAAGAATGAACAAATGAATAGTAACAACAACTATGTACCAGGAATTATACTCTGAGAACATTTTTTATCTAAGAATTCAAAAGGGCATATCCAGCAAAAGTCTTAAAAGAGCATGTCTCAAGTCTGTAGGATTTAAAATGTCCTTCAATGACCATACTGCTCCCTGCACACTTAGCCTATCAGAGCTTTTTTGGAAGCTGCTGTTTGTCCTAATGCTTTCCCTATTCTATCCCTATGTATCCATTAAGGCTGTGTAAGGTTTTTCTCCTTGCATGAATCTCCAGTTTTGGATTCTCTCATTGATTGACTTCATACACCATAAAACAACCATGGCTTTGCCTGTTCTGCTGCCCCCTTCTCAGCCCTTGTTCTCTCTATCATCCATCCTCCTCTATTATGAGGCCATCAAAAAAACAAAAAAACAAAACAAAAAAAAAAAAAAAAACTGCCAGCCAGTATGAATAGCCAAGACTTCCCCCCACTCTCCTTTTTTTCATTTTCTTTGCTTTATTTCCCTCTTACTTTGAGTGGCTTTTTTGTTTGGTTACCATGGGAATCTATTTGTACCTGAACTTGGAGTTCTCTGGCTCTAGGAAGATGCTTCAATTTGCATACCTGAGGAATAGGGGCACAAAAGAAATTGGCAAGGCACTTAGAAGGGAGAGAATACGGCAATGATAACTATATGTGGCCAATGTGAATTATTCCATACAAATTGAATTTCTAAACCCAGTTTTAATATGACTTGTAAAGTTAACAGTGGTAACATTCAGTTGCATGCCCCATACATGGGGAAAAGAACTAACAACTCTGGATTGTGCTTTTCTCCTGGAACTTGGCACATTTGCTCAAAGCAGTGTACACTGAGTTCCCAATTAACAGGGCTAATAGAAGAGAAGTAATATCAAAACAGAAATAGGCAATCCAGAAAATCATTTGTTTTTGTCTTTGCAATGTTATCAGAGACACTAATGAATACATAAACAGCCACCCAATTGGTCTCTCTACTCTTGTCCTCTTAAAATGATTTACCACACAGTTTTCCCAATGCCATAGTTAGCTATGTCACAATACTGCATTTTTAAAGATCTTCTTAATCTTAGTCCACTGACAGTAAAATAAAGATTCCTTAACCTGGCATTTCAAGCCTTCTATAGTCTGGTTCTAAAATCTCTTTGCAGTTTGATTTCACAATACTTGATTTCATACAATTTATATTCCATACAAACTATGCTACTATCTGTTTCAAATCTTATACATCCTTTCTCTATCTTTCTTCATTTGTTCCTGGTTTCTCCCATATTGAGAAAATCTTCTCTTCATATCTCTTCTCATATGTTGAATAAGCATTTATTATAAGCTTGCCATGTGGGCTGAGAATACTAATTTTAAAAGACATGCAATCCCTGCCTTAAAGAAGTAAACCTTTTCCTTAACCTTGCCCAGTATCAAACAATTAGTCTGAGGCAGGATTCAAACTAAGGTTGTCTTTATATCAAATCCAATCTCTGTCATCATCTATCTGCCCATATTTAAGAGTGATGGTCAGGAAAGGGTGTTTTGGTCTATGTCACAGGAATAGTGAGTGGAGTCATAGAGCAATTGACAGTCCCTTTTCCATAAGCAGGGTTGTTATTGATTTAATTATAGTTCCCAAAGCAAAGGGATCAGGAAGATCCTACAGTTCCCAGAGCAGAGAAAGAGGATAAGAAGACTCAGGAGAAGGTTGGGTGATTTCACTGGACCTAAATATGATGAACTCTTTTGGGCTAACTTCTTTACTGAGGGGAACCACATCTCTTATTCCTAATCAGTTTCTTTTCACTGCTAAGCTTGTCCTGGTTGTTTAGAAAAAGTAGACACCCTTAACTTTGGATTTACAGAGCTTTATAAAGTTCTACTCCCTTCACTGAAATTTCTACCTCAGGAAACAGGTAGAATTTTAGAAACAGGTAAATAAATCCTCTCTTTCAACAATCTGCTCTTCCAGACAGAAGATAGCAAAGCAAAGAAAAGTAAATCCTTTCTCCAAGACACAATGATCTCCATTCTTAATCTACTCTTACTGGTCCCAAATTGAGTCCCTTCAGTGAAAGAGCTGATTTCTAGGTCATGCTGATTAACCAAATCAATATTTCTAGTGGATCAACTGGATTCTGGAGTAGTTTACCATTTCCTTGTCCATCTCATTTTACAGATGTAGAACTGGGACAAATAGAGGTAAGTGTCTTGCCCAAAGTCACATAGCTAGCCAAGAAGTAAACAGTTGTCCATTCATTGCAAAACAATTGTGAGGTTCATTGTTCCCCAACTTTCAACTCTAATGATCCCTCATGAATGTAATACAAATTAGATTTTAGGAAACAGGACACTGTGGCAATGTTTAACCTAAGCTTTTATTATTAGGTACTTAATAAATGCTTGTTGCTTGAAAAATTTGTCTTACATTTATTCTTTTTCTTTACTCCTTTCAATTAGCAAAATTGTAAAAATCTAAAATATGAAATGAAGGGACTTCCATTGAGAGTCCAATTCACATTTTAAGCATACATATTGAAGGAGGTCTGTGTTCTTAATTTAGACTACATGCAGGCATCTTCCCTGTTCCTTTTGGTTTACTATGTGGTGACAAAAAATACTTTTTCCATAGAGGGTCCAGGATGGTGAGGTAGCTGAAAATTCCTGCCCTTCCTCACCTAATGGTTTATATCTGTTCTTGATTCGATCACCACGAGGGAAGGTATATCTGTTTTGAACATTTAAGCCTTTACTATACAGGCTTAATCCCAGCAAATAATACAGATACTTGTACATTGCTCTGAAGAAGGGAAATACAAACCCTTCATTAAACATTCCCAGAAACAGGTCCACCAAACCTTCACATGACTTTGTCAAAGACAAAGACAGGACATACTATAGACATAAGGACAAGGCCATCTCTGGCCATTCCTCCTGTCTCTCTGTCTGTCTTCTGTCTCTGTCTCTGTCTCTGTCTCTGTCTCTCTCTCTCTCACACACACACACACACACAGAATGTTTTCTAATCTATGGACATATTGTTTCTCTCAATACACTATAAATTCTGATAGTTTTTTTTTTTTTAATCTTTGTACTCCCAGGTCTAGCATAGTACCCGCTAATGAGGTATAACCCAAATGTTGAGGTCTAGCTAAGGGATACCTAAATAAAATTAGGATTAATTGAGGTCTATTGACAGGATTGGGATACAGGGAGTCAAACGGAGCTCCCCTGTAGCCCTTTTGGATTTGGTGCAAAGATACAGATTAAATGAGTTCTAGTGACAGTGAGAGTCCTCTGTAAATGAATTTACAGGCCCGAAAACCTAGATTGATAAAAAGAGGTTTATTGTAGGATTTGAAAGTAAAGTTAAAGTCTGGTTAGCAAAAGGTATTTGATAGAGGAAGGAATATACCAGAAGTGGCGGGACAGAGAGTCTGTGATGCAAAGCATGATTGCCTGTATGTTTCAACTCTCTGCCAAGGCATGATTCCAGTTTAGCTCTTTTATCTGCTTGAAAGGGAATATGGGTGGAGTCGTAGATTGATTCCTCCCCAGGTGGGGGTTGGGCTACTTGAGCAGATCATTAGAATGGGGACTGGGTAAAGCCCCAACTGGCTCAGATCCGGATCTCTCCCCTTGGAATACAAAAGGGTGGTTTTGACCAGATCTTGTAAATCAAAGGTCAGTCCCAAAGGAAGTTGGAGATCAGAATAAGGAATCTTAAAGGGGGCTACGCCCACATCACCTGCCATATTGTAGCTATTTAACAAATGCTTGTGGATCTATCTTTTGCCCCTCACTTTCTATGATCTATAACACTTGTATGTATACCAATTATCTTATATTCAATTATAAGAACTTTGGAAGCAGGAAGTGTATTGTTTTTACCCTTACCTTAGCATTTCCATTAACACATTTAACTGGTCATATGCTTTAATCAGCTTGAATCTCCCAAAAAGGAACTTCATTTATTAATCCTTTTTTTTTTTTTTAAATTCTGAGCTTAAAAAATAAAACAAGCATTTCCATAACATAGTAGAATGGGGGGAAAGATAAATGTCCGTAAAATTGTAAATTTAAATATATAATAATATTATCACGTAAGTTTTTCTTTTTTGGACACTTTCTTTGCAACTTAAGCTTTTAAAGAATTACCTGGGACATTAAGATGTTAAGTAGCTTATAGAGAGTTACACAGACAGTTTATATCACATGTGGCAGAAGAACCAGGACTAGAAGACAGGTATCCCCAATTCCAAGGTCAGTTCCTTAGATACTATGCCACAAGACCTTTTTTTGTGTTTTCATGTAGTATTCACTTAAATTTATTTAATTATATTGAATTTAATATTTTGATACATACAAACCCTCACACCATTCCTCAATTCTTTTTAAACTGTCAGGGATTGTTAAGTAGGGACAAGAAAAAGAAATTCCTCAGATAATGGGAAATTGGCAGACATACTCTCTACTTCACTTCTCAAGAGGATGAATTAGCTCTTATAGTGCTTTAAAAATAAAAAGAACAATAGAAGTATTAAATATTATTAATACATATTTAAATGATCAGAATGTATAAAACTTTTGAGATATAGTATCTTGAGTTCAAGATAGAAGAGAAATGAAATCATCCATGTTTATTACAGTCCTATTTTGTGTTTATATTCATTCTCAAAGTGCATTCAAATTAACATGTTCTATGAGTCACTTCAGATCCAAGCACTTTGACATTGGGAATTGGAAGCCTATTTCCCATTCTTGACTTGAATAAGGCTTCTTTTTGCATTTGTAAAATGAGGGGATTGTATTAGGTTACTTATAAAGTCCTTGAGCCTCTAAATTCTGTTATTTGATGGGATAGAGTGACTGGATCTTTGATTTTAGAAGTGTAGAAAACACCCTTATGAGAAAACATCCTTTACCAATGCAGGCCAGCAACTGAGAGTTTAAACAATTGCTCATAGTTTATACATAAAGCATTAATTTGAAATAACTTTTTGAGGGGTTTTATTTTACCACTAACAAGCTATGTGACTTTAGACAAGTCATTTTGCTGGTTTTAGGTTTCCTTAGTTGTAAAATAAAAACCAAATTATTTCTAAGATGCCTTTTAGTCTTAAAATTTTATAATTCTAAAACAGGTAACCTAATACAATATCCTCATTTTAAAGATGAGAGTTCCAGGATAAAATTATTTACTGTCATTCTTTTTTTTTTTTTTTTTTGCAAAACAAGATTAATGTATACAACATGACTAGTAAAGAAATATGTTTTATATGATTGCACATACATAACCTATATCAAATTGCTTACCATCTTAGGGAAGGGGAATTGAGAGAGGAAGGAGCAACATTTGGAACTCAAAATATTTTTTTTAAATGAATACTGTTTAATCTATATTAGAATGCTTTTTGTCTTGGGGAGGAGCAGGGAAGAGAGGGAGAAAACTCTGGAACACAAGGTTTTGCATAGACGAATGTCTAAACTATCTGCATGTATTTGGAAAAATGAAATGCTATTAAAAATGAAATTGATGCTAAAAATTGTCTTTACATGTAATTGAAAAAACAAAATACTATTTTAAAATATTATAGTATCATAGTATACATTTTGAGCTAGAAGAGACCTTTGAATTCATCAAACTCAACCCCCTTACAGATGAGGAAACTGAAATAAAAAGTTAACTGACTTGACAAGATCCATACAAGTATCTGAGTTGGAATTTGAATTTAGGTTTTCCTGACTCAAAGTCAAATACTCTATCAATTGAGCCACTTCTCTGCCCCACTGATTCATTAACCATCTCATTATTAATGCTTTCCAGAATTGTCTTGACACATCAAAATGTTTCATGTACCTATAATCAGAGTTGAATTGACATGAGCATTTCTCCTACACATTTCTGGTTGAATAATTTCTACCAAGAGAAGATAGCACAATATTGATAGAAAGAATACTGGTCTTGAAGTTAGAAGAGCTAGGTTTAAATACCAGGTTCACCTTTTATTAGATGAGTGACTTTAGCTAAATCATTTACTCTCTTTAGGCTTCTATTTCCTCCTCCATAAAAGAGATTATATGACACCATTATATGCTAGTTATATGGGCTGCTAGGAGGTACAGTAGATTGAGTGTAAGCCTGGAAATCAAAAAACTGGTCTTTTTAATTTCAACTATGACCTCGGACACTAGCTATGTGATCTTGAACAAGTCACTTAAGCATACTTGCCTTAGTTTTTCACCTATAAAATGATCTTAAAAAAAAAAAAAAAAAAAAAAGTAAACCACTACTCTATATTCTGTTAAATTAGCTGAAGGAAATGGTAAACTATTCCAGCCTTTTGCCAAGAAAACCACAAATGAGGTCACAAAGAGTTTGACATGACAGAAATGACTGAACAACATTTTCTAGTTTTACTAGAACCCTTCAGTCACTTGTGGCTTTAACATTTTATGAGTCTGTGAATAGTACAGGCAGATTTCTATGACATGAAGAAACTACAAACCAATGATTCAGGATGGATTTTTGGTATGTCTGAGTTTATGTTCATCACTATACTAAGGGAAGAGATCTCAGATGGGTTTGAGAAGAGAGAGGAATATATCACAGAGCATATGTCCTCTAGGAGTTTACAATAGGGTTGAGAAAATATGAAACAAGAGAAAATTTATGAAATCACAGTCTCAAAGATGTGAGCAAACTCACAAGTCATTTAGTTCAACTTCAGATTATTTTTGTCTGTACAAATAACTAACAAGGGGTAGTACAGGTTTTTTCTGAAAATCTCTATTGAGAAGAGTAGCTAAATGGTGAAGAGGATAGAACACTGACCCTGAAGTCAGAAGAACCTGAATTCAAATCCAGAGTCACTTAACCTTTTACGAGCTGTGTGACCTTAAACAAATCACTTAATCCCAAATTAATGAAGAAAGGAAGTATATAAGCAATATTATTAAGTATATTATTAGCAGTATATTAGGTCTTTTACATTCTAGTTACCCTGCTCTAGACATTCTATATCTGAACATTTCTATCCTACAATGTAGTGTTCAGATTTGAACCCAACATTCCATTTGTGATTTGACTAGGACAGAGTATGGTAGTACGTCACTTTCTATGTTGCTGGGAATATGCTGCTCCTAGTGCAGCCTAAAATAACATGAGTTTTTTGAGTTTCCACTTCATACTGTGACAAATAAAAAGCTTGAGAGATGTCTGGGCAATTAATCATTTTATTACTTATGGCTAGCAAATAATTAATAAATGGATGGTCATTTAGTCATCTCTCATAAACCAAAGATGGATCATTACAGCCCTATTAAATCTTATATGCCTTTAGAAGAGTAGGTGTTCCCTACAGATAGTAATCAACTCTGATTAGTTAACAATTAATGAGTAAATTAATATTATGAGAGGTGGATCTATGCTAATAAGGATCTGGAGACCATGACTTTGATTATATTGCTCTTTCTCCTAAACCACCCTACTAGCTAAGGCAATCCAGACAAAGGATTTTATCCTACCACCCAAGCCAAGCTAGGGGGGTGGGATCTGAATAAGATTGAGGAGAATCCTAAATTCAATCTCATTATCAGCTCTATTCTTCAAGGGCTGATTTGATCTAATAGAGATAAGGAAATAGAATGGGAAAAAATCCTGGATCTTCCCAACAGTAATTGATTATTAATATAAGAGAGTAATAATCATTTTTCTCAATACTTTTTAAAATTTAAATTGAGTTTGGAATCAATTCTATCCACACTGGTTTTTTTTTTAAACATGGACACCTATTTAACTGCCTCACCCATCTTGTACTTATAATCTTAATTTTCTTATAACAAAAATGTAAGCCTTCACAATTATCCTTCTCAGATTTTATGTTATTTAATTGAGGAAACCAATCAAAATCATAGTTGATTGTCATCCTTAGGACTCCCACTCTTTCAAGGGCTTATAAACTATAAGTTCATCCTGTGAGTACAATCTTCGGTCCCAAGAGTTATGGCCAAATGGTTCTTTCTTTTATTAATAAAATGCTAGCATTATTCATAAAATGATTGATTACCCAGAAACTCTCAAAATTTTTTAAAGTAGATGATGGAATTATGCTGTCTATTGTCATTCTTCCCTTTCTAGATGGCTACTAACTATCTCTTTTATAATATATTATAGAAATTTGTCAGGAAGCAAAGTCAAGATCATTAGTCCATCATTTGTAGACTCCATACTTCTTGGGTTTGTTTTTTTTGTTTTTTTTTTTTTTTTTTAATTAAGACACTTGCCATTCTTTGGTTCTATAGCAGTTCTGCAGTTTTTCATAACCATTCCAAATATTGATAATAGTGGCTCAACACTCATATCATTTCATTATTACCTTAGGTTGTAATTCACCTTCATTACCCAAGAATAGAATTCATACCAAAATCTAGGGTATATGTCAGACTACTCCTGACTTTGCTTTCTTCCAACATGAATTTTAAGACAAAGTAATTCCATCCTCCATAAAGTTCTGATCATTTTACTTCAACAACTGTTTCTACATTGCTGATGAAAATCAAGTCTAGAATATATTTTTTAAATTCTATCTATTCTTTCTATTCAGTCTTTTGAAGGATGAATCTATTCTTAAAATCAGCCAGGAAATTATGAAATGATCTACTTTAGGTAGGGAGAGAATATTATTATTGTGGTCTAGCTCCTTCCAGCCAACCCCTTCCTATGTTTAGAAACAGACTACTGTTTTTTCCTGTTTCACACTTCACAATTCCCTTTAAACTCTCTAAGGGCTGAATATACTCCTAGCTTATAATTAATCTGAGTTCAAATCATGCAAGATTCAATTTAATGTGAATTCTAAAATAATAACAGGTTGCATTTATTGTGAACCAAAATTTAGTTACTATGATGTGTTTCAGCTAAATGAAGGTTTTAACACTTCAAAGTTGTCAGTCTGCATTTACTCACATTGTGTGTGAGTACTGCTCTGTACCATATTACCAGTAATTGCATTAATTTTTTTTTGAGAGCCCTTAACAAATGGACAAAAAGATGATTACTTCATTTGGAATGCAAGGCTGTACAAAAAAGAAAAGGTTCATTATTATATTAAAACAAAAATGTGATATGATTGAAAGGCTTATAGGAGTCATAGTAACTAAAATAGGACAAAATGTCAGAAAGTCTAAATCTATGGTTGCAATATTTAAAAAAAAAAGCACATATGCAAACTTTTTTAAAAGGTAAAGCTGCTTTTTGTGTTTTGCTAACAACTATAAGGAATATGTATTATTCAATAATCAACTATGAAAGGCTTAATTAGTCTAATCAATACAATGACCTAAATTTCAAAAGATTGATAATGAAAAGTGCTATCCACATTCAGAGAGAGAGCTGATGAACTCTGCAGACTACAACAATTTTTTTTAACAATTTATTTTTTCTGCTACTTTTTTGGTAATACTTGTAATATGGAAATGTGTTTTACATGACTTCACACATACAATTGATATATTACTTGCCATTGCAGTGAGTGGGGGAAGTGCTAAAGTCAGAGAGAATTTGGAACTCTAAATTAAAAAAAAAAAAGAATGTTAAAATAAATCACTTTTTTTTAAAAGGAATATGTTTCATAGTGACAGAAAAAAAGCTCTTTTAGCTTTCATTATTGAAGATTGCAATAAAAAAGCACATTCCTCTTAGCAGCATAGCCATTCAGACAAAAGTTTCTTGTTTATTTGAGGTAATGAAAGAAAATAAAAATAAAGTGAATAGAGGAAAAACTTTTATTGTAAACATTTTATGGGTTGAATTGCTTTAAAAATTACTACATAATGGTAAAATTACTAGAGAGGCAGGCAATGCAGATGACAGCATGGGAGCTAAAAAATCTAATCATTTGAACAAATGATCAAAGAATATATGTAGTATTGATCATTGATTAATTGGACAGTGATCAACAAAAGTTTAACATGACTGTCTAGGAAAGAATGCTTTCCAGAATTTATAATTCTAAGAAAGAAAAAACCTATCTTAAATTTAGAGTCTAAGGACCACCTAACACTTTTATTGGAGGTAATACAAAAGGGGATTTTAAATTAAAACCAGTGCTCCTTTATTATTCTACAAATCCTCTCATTCTGAGGGCTTGCAGTTCTTTAGCATTCAAATAAGAAATTATGGATGATTAAAGTGGTTTTTGAAGACTGATTTTCAAGTTATTGTAGCCCAGGTATTGAAAAATAACACAAGGACAACAATATCAAGTTAAAAGCATTACTGATTTTAGATAATGCCTCAGGTAATCCAACTACCTCTTGGTTCATTGTGTGAGACTGTGAGCATGCAAATATGTGTGAAGATTAAAGACAGTTCAGTCTGTGCAGTTAAAATATTTTAACCAATGACAAAATTTTCATCATAGTAGCTATATATGCTTATTTTTAATTTTTTTTAAATTTTACTGTTTATAACTATTTTATTGTTGTTTTTCAGTCATTTCAGTCATATCTGATTTTTTTTTTCCTTTTTTTTTTTTTATCCCGTTTCGGATTGAGCCTCTTCTTTGTGAGGGCAGAGTCTGCCATCCAGCACATGCTCCCACTTCATCCATGGACATCTCTAGTCATCTTTATCTATATTTTGCCACTGGCCTCAGATGGCTCTGGAGAAGAAACTCCTCTAGCTGGAGAGAAAACATTTTAGCCAATGATGTCATCAGCTATACAACTTTAGAGGTAAGATTTGGTTAGGCCCTTTATCTGCCTCTCTAGTCTCATATATTCTTCATATGGAATACCTGTAATAGAGTGTTCTCCCTGGTACATGGGGGAACTTACTTGGCACTTATTTTGTCATTTGATTATTTTTTTTTCTTTTGAATTAATGTATTTTCCAGATAGCCTGCTAAGAGGTATATATAGAACACAACATAGTATTTTCATTCTTTTTGTTGTTGTTTGCTTGCATTTTGTTTTCTTTCTCATTTTTTTCTTTTTGATCTGATTTTTTTTGTACAGTATATGATATTTGTGGACATGAGCACATGTTTAACATACAATGGATTAGTTGCTAGTTAGGGGAGGGAATGGGGGGAAGGGAGGGAAAAATTTAGAACGCAAAATTTTGTAAGGATGAATGTTGAAAATTATCTATGTACGTATTTTGAAAATAGAAAGCTTTAAAAAATGTATGTGGCAGCTCTCTTTGTAGTGGCCAGAAACTGGAAATTGAATGGATGCCCATCAATCGGAGAATGGCTGAATAAATTATGATATATGAATGCTATGGAATACTATTCTGTAAGAAATGACCAACAGGATGAACACAGAGAGGCTTGGAGAGACTTACATCAACTGATGCTAAGTGAAATAAGCAGAACCAAGAGATCATTATACATGGCAACAAGAAGATTATACGATGATTAACTCTTCATTAATGAGATGATTCAAACCAGTTCCAAATGTTCAGAAAAGAAGAGAATCAGCTACACCCAGAGAAAAAACTATGGGAAATGAGTGTGGACGACAACATAGCATTTCCACTCTTTCTGTTATTGTTTGCTTGCATTTTTGTTTTCCTTCTAGTTTTTTTTCTTTCTTTATAGATCCGATTTTTCTTGTGCAGCAAGATAACTGTATTTCTTATAAATCTACATTTTTCAATGTATGTATACATACACTGGATCTAACATAGACTTTAACATATTTAACATGTATTGGACTACCTGCCATCTAGGGGTGGGGAGGAGGGGAAAAATTAAAACAAAAGGTTTTGGTAGGGTCAACGTTGAAAAATTACCTATGACTATGTTTTGTAAATAAAAAGCTATAATAATAAAAGAAAAGAATAAATAATAATAATAATAAAATAGATAGCTTTAATTATAAAAAGAAAAAAAGAGGTAGCAATAGAATGGGGGAGAAAGGAAGGAGGAAAGGAGAGAGGGAGTGAGGGGAGATGGGGAAGGGAGGAAGAAAGAGAAAGGAAGAAGGAAAGAAAAGAAAAAGAAAAAGAACTGGAAGCATCTCAGAATAAGAAGATTTCTAGAATAATAAAGGAACACTGGTTTTAACTTAAAATCCCCTTTTGTATTACCTCCCAATAAAAGTATTAGGTGGTCCTTAGACTCTTTAAATTTAGGATAGTTTTTTTTTTTCTTTCTTAGAATTATAAATTTTAGAAAGCATTCTTTGCCAGACAGTCATATTAAAATTTTGTTGATCACTGTTCAATCAATCAACGATCAATAGAATCAATAGAATCAGTCACTAGAAAGAAAGCAAAAGTGAAAACAGAAAAAATGAAACAGACCCTATCCTCAAGGAACTCCCACTTTTGTTCCCCATAATGCTAGAGAATGACCTAAATACATGACTGCATAGACACATTTTAATTGATAAAGCCAAGGACTGCCTTGAAAACAACAAAATACACAACAAGCCTTTATTAAGCATCTCTTTCATGTCATGCACCATAGGGTATGATTCTCCCTTAGGGACATAGAGCAACAAAAAGTTTCTATTCCATGTAATAGGAAGGTTATTTTCTCATAGGCCACAATACAGTCACTGACTTTAAAAAAAGAGATCAAAGACCATTATTATTCCAACTTCAGTATTCTCATGGGCAATACTTATAGTATGATTCTAATGTAATCTTTCTTATAATCACCCCAGATTATGCCAGCTTCTGTGATTTGAGAGAATGAGATGGCTTCAAATTCAAATTCTTATAGATCCCTTTTGCTTTGCAAATGTATTCCCCTCATAGGCCCAGCAAATGCTAAATGGCAGATTTAGTCTCTACATGACCATACCTAGTAGAATTATTTTATTTGCTTAGTATACCCAGATTTGGGCTCTGGGAAGGGATGGCAGTTTAAATATTCAGATCTGGTTTAATTACAGTAGCCTGATATTCAGAACAGGGGTTGAGCCTTGCCTCAGAATTGGAAAACCCAGGGCAGCTCTCTAGAATGTAGATGTCAGCAACTCTCTGGAGTCCCCCTAGGCTGTCATAATACTGATGAAAACAAGTATTGCTGCCACTCCCCATTCTCCTCTCAGTGCCTCTTGCTGCAGTGACCATGCAGGCTTTTAATTATCTTACTAAGCAAAGATCATTTTTCCTCAGAAGCATATCATGAAATTTTAATGCCTGGTCTTTTAATTTGAGACACAGCACCCTTATTGGAAAGAAAGAAGGGAAGGGAGGGAAGGAAAGGAAGAGGAGAGGGAGGAAGAGAGGGAGGGAGAAGGGAAGAAGGAAAGAAGGGAGGTAGGGAAGAAGGGAGGGAGGGAGGGAGAGAGGGCAGAAAAAGAGAAAGAAATTACATTACATTAGCTTTTTGAAGGAATGGGGACAGTTTTCCCTTATAGTGACTTTTCTCTTTCATTAACACAGGTATGGGCTAAAGTCGAAGTTATATGGGTGAAAGAGAGGGTGGGGAACACATTTTTATTTTTCTGCAAAAGAAAAATTCAAAGCTTTCATTTGTCATTTCATATGAGGAGACAGGTTGTGTTTGCTTGTTGAGCAGTTGCCATGGCAACTTACCATAAAAAATCCAATTATGAAAGGGCAAGCCCTTCTGGTTGCCATAAGCAATGTTTCCTTAATAGTTAGTCAAGGCCAGAAGAGATATTTATAGTCTATAGGGCTATTTATTTATACTGAAGATTAAATATTGCCCTAATTTTTTGTTCTTGCTTTCAATTAGGCTTTTTTTTTTTCTTTTTGGCTGGCTCAAATTTTTAGAAACAAATTACTTTTAGAGACAGTAAAAAGTAGACTCTGCCAACTCAGGAAAATTTAGGTCTTTTTTAAGGCAAATACCACAAAATAAAATTTTGTTTTATCAAGTAAGGTAAACATGTGTTATATCTTTTTAACCTGTGTGTCTTTACAGGTGAGTGTTATTTTAATCCAATCCTCCAGAAGCACAGTCAGTGAGAGCCTTGTGGTAAGTTGGAATGGAGAGGAGGACTGGCAATTTTCTCTCCCAATTGAATTTCAAACTCCCTGAATCAGAGAACTCCTCTCATTTCAATTCAGTTTGACAGATATGTCTATGCTGGTGCTTTAAAGACAAAAAATAAGCATTAACCACTATGAACATAGTTCACATCTGTACTCAATAAATGTTCATTAAAATGAAATGACATATTCATGATTGTCATCTGACACTGTGCTAGAAAGAAGGATGGCATATGGACACTCATTATCAAATCAATTTAAGGATATTTGTAGACTTTGAAGGAAAGATTCATCTTGCAGATTCACCACAACTGAGAGATAAGGGTAATAGCTAAGGAAAACTGAAATAAAGAAGGACAATTTCTAACTTTTTTCTGTGCCTTCAATCACTTAGAAGTTTAAAAGAGGTATAAAAATTGGCTTAAGCCCGCTGTTCAAACTGTATCTAACTACATGATCAAGAACAGTTAGGTGGCTGGGTTTATAATCTGGAAGATGCCTTCCTGCGTTCAAATCTGACCTCAGACATTTACTGAGCAAGTCATTCAATCCTATTGGCTTTAAATTTCCTCATCTATAAATTGAGCTGGACAAAAAAAGGGCAAACCTCTCCAGTATCTTTGCCAAAAAAACAAACCAAAAAACCCATAAAAATAACAACAGTGACAAAAATGGGGCCACAAAAAGTGTACATGACTGAAAAAAACACTCTCCTCCAAAAACAAAATAAATGAAGCTGTATTTCAAAGATCCTCAATGACTTAGGTAGCTGATAGTAATTCAAACTCATTGGGAAGTTTTGCTAAAATTCGAGGCTGACTCTACTACCACCATCTTAGTAAATTCAGTAGTCTATTATTTCCTAACATCTCTATGAGAAGTTAAAGTTCTTCATAAACTACCTTTAAAATTCAAACCTTCTTGCCATTCAAGATCTTTCATAGTCCTGGACTATTTTACACAGACATGTACTGGTACATGTTTTATAAACCTGTTTTAAAACCAGACATGGTTTTAGAGTTTAATTTGTAGAATTTAATTTGTAGTATTCATATATTTTTCATCACTTTCTTAAGTCTAGAAAAAAATTAGAATAATCAATCAAGCCCTGATTTGGAGCACTTGATGATTTATTTCCAAAGTGTAAATTAAAAAATACTGAAAATTTAACAATTGACTTCCCACACCAGTTCAAGCTAGCTCTAGCTCACTCGTGAATTCTACAGGCTTTTGTTAAAATTATACAGTTTTGCATATCACTATGTTTATTGTTTCAAGGACCAATAATATCATAGGATGATTTGGCATGATTTGGATTTTAGAGAGACAATTCCACAGTCATCAACCTCCCTCTCTTTTCCAGTCACTGAAACATTGGGGGCAATACAGAATGAGGAAGAAGAGAGAAGCCCAAAAAGGAGGAAAGTATCTTTACTGATTTTCCTATGGGTGAGCTTGTGAAACCATTAGCACACAAAAATCTTCTTTTACCATGCAAAAGGAGCAAAGAGAATAATTCTAGATGATATTTATATAGCACTTGAAGATTTCAAATCACGCCTACACAAATTTTGACCAATAATAGTTCATCATGCATAAAATGCTTCACAGTTTATCAATCATGTTTCTTACAATAGTCCTGGAAACTGTTTAGAGCCAATATTATTATTCACATGTTCCATGGGGGAAAAAAATTTGAAATTCAAATAGTGACTTGTCCAAGGATACCTAATCAGTAAGTTACAGAGTTGGGACACTAGATCGCTTTACTTGAAATTTAGTGTTATTATTTCAAACTTTTACATGTTGCTTTGAATGACTATTAACTCTTGTTGTTTAGTCATTTTTCAGTCTTTATGACCCTGTTTGGGGTTTTATTTGCAAAGGCACCAGAGTGGTTTACCTTTTCCTTTTCCAGTTCATTTTATAAAAAGTAAGGCAAAGTTAAGTAACTTGCTCAGGATCACCCAGTTAGTAAGCATCTGTGGCCAGATCAGGAAGATAAGTCTTTCCAACTCCAGGCCCAGTACTCTATCCATTGTACTACCAACTTCCCAGTTGGTAACTATATCAATATATAAAATTGAACAACTAAAATCTTTTCTTTATTATTTAATATCTTTGTATGAAACTATGTGTCCACATTCACTTCTAGCTAACTTCTCATCTATAAATCTAGATGAGGCAAATTTTGGATTATCCTTGAAGTTTTCCAAATTTTGGATTATTTTTGAGGTAAATTCTGGATTATTCTAAAGTTTATTGAATTTCAGAGGACTGATAGAATAAAAATTATTGAAAATGTTGCAAGTAACTTTACACGTACATTTTGATCTTGCTAACTGTTGCTACTTTACTCCTCTCCAGCTTTTCTTTTGATTCTCCAGACTTTTCCAGATATCCCAGCAAACTTTTCACCCTAGTAGAGTCCTCCAGCTCAGCTATTCAGCTCCCTTTTATGTTATTATCCATTGTTACAAAAGAGGCTCTTTGAAGGTAGAAGCTCTTTCTTCTTGTTGAAATCTGTATTTATCCCAAGTATTTAGCAGTGTCTAAACCGTATGTAGTGCTTAATAAACTTGTTCAGTTGAGTTGCTTGTTGAGTTGTTGACCCGACATTCTCAATCCTATTTCTCTATCCTAGCACAGTACTAATCCTCCTTCAGGCTTAAAACTTTAAATTGTTTTTATTTTTTTTTTATTGTTATATTTTTTGTTTGGATTTCTGTTTGAGGATCTTTCTTGGAAGTGTACCCTTAGGGCTTCATCTGAGCGTTAGCTTCTTTCTGTCATACATTTGAGAATGTAATCTTTGGCGCTCAGGTCCACCATTCAAGCTTAAGAATGTTGCTTTATGGGCAACTGCAAAAATGACTTTCTTCCCTAGAAAATAACTATCTTAGAAAGTGTCTGAAAGATATTTGGAATAAACTTGGTATTTTAACTAATAATCATTCAAAGCACTTTTTTTTAATTGCCTTTTTAAAGTATGAATAAATCATAACATTTCCTACGTACATTGAAATCTTGATATCTTATATCCTTTCCCTCGGGGTTTTATTATTAAATTATCTCATTAAAGTATCATTTCATCTATCCCAGTTCTGTTAGATATTAATATGCAGCTTTAGGCCAGTCATGTAACCTCATTAAGCCTCAGTTTCCTCATTTGTAAGATGAAGAGGTTAGGCTTGATGACTTTTAAAATCCTTTTTGTCTCTAAGTCTATAAGAAAGGAGCCAGCATCCTTTGCATATGCTCTAGAATAATATATTGAGTCTTTTGTGTGATCGTGAAATTGTCTCAGACAGCACTTTTAATTTTTCTCTATGAGTCTTGATACCAAATGGCTGTTTCATTTCAGTAGGGACTTTACTCAATCTCATTTCATTTTTTAAAAAATTTTTATTAAATTCTTGTTTTTACATTTGTTTTTTTGCTTTTGTTTTTGTTTTTGTTTTTGTTTTTTCTCAATATATTTCATTTCCCAGGATAGAGTAATCTTTACTACTTTTATTACAAAGATTAAAAAAGAGAGGACAAAAAAAGTTCAATCAAACCAAACCATGCAACAACAAAGCATATGTACTGTTCCATACCATAATTCCCCACGTCTTATGAGGAAGGGGGCTGGGGTCCATTTTATTCTCTTTTCTTTAGGCTCAATTTTGGTCACTACAATTATACAGAAATCAGTTTTATTGTTTCCATTTGTATTACTGTAGTCATTGCATGTAATGTTTTGTTAATTCTACTTACTTCACATGATATGAGTTCCTACATTTTCCTTTTTCCCTGTATTCCTCATATTCATTCTTTTCTTACAACATAATAATGTTCTATCCCATTTAAGTATAGCAACTTGTTTATTGATTCCCTAATCAATAAACATCTTCTTTAGTTTCTAATTCTTTGTGTCTGCAAAAAGGCTACTATAATAAATATTCTATTTCTTTCTGTCATGTATACCCCTTGTGTCTGAGGCCCTCACCTCATTAAAAAAAAAGAATATTATAAACACTTTGGGGGACTTATTACCTCTCTACTTATTATCCCCACATCACAAAATTTGAAAACTTCACTATATGAATTCAGTGAGGTGTCACCTACTCCCCTTGTAAGCATATTATTCACAAATCTCAAAGAAGAAAAACTTTATTTACAAGTCTAATTACAGCTCATGGAAAATATCACTACCTGCCAAAGAGTAGCCCTTGTCCAGAAACCTTCTTTAGTCTCATTTGTTTAGAAGCAGGTCCTGGGTAGAGCTCCAAACAAGTGCTGCCTTTCATGATTCCTCAGTATGTAGCACTACTGAGGTTGCCACCAGCTCCTAGCAAGTCATTTTTACTCTTGTCCCTCATGCAGCCCTTTCTTGGCTCCCAACTGGCAATAAGCACCATCACTCCTGTGACCCTTCTCTCACCTCATAACTCCTTTGCTCTACCTGCAGTTTTTAAGGTTCCCATCAAATAGCATTCTTGGCTTTCTTTCCAGAGGAAAAATATCTCTAAGTCTTATCCCATTATGGCAGAGAGGACTATGGAAAGTTAACTTGTGAAGTCCATATGAAATAATGTATTCAAAGCATTTTATAAATCTTTATAAAACTATACATACATATATATATGTGTGGTGTGTGTCTACATATATGTATGTGTGTGTATGTCTCTCTCTCTCTCTCTCTCTCTATATATATATATATATATATATATAGAGAGAGAGAGAGAGAGAGAGAGAGACATATATATATACACCCACATACATATATGTATGTATTGTATGCATATATATAAATATACAAACGTGCATATGTTATTAGTGATGTAATGGCAGAATATAGCCAACAGACCTCCAGTCTGGTGATAACTTCATTGTCTAAGACTTTTCCTACACTTTCATTTAACTCAAGCAATGTTTAGGCAGCAACACAGGACTATGCAAGTAAAAGTTTGTTGGTATTCAGTCTTTTCTTTTTTTTCTTTTTTCTTTTTTATTAATTTTATAATTATAACACTTTTTTGACAGTACATATGCATGGGTAATTTTTTACAACATTATCCCTTGCACTCCCTTCTGTTATGAAGTTTCCCCTCCTTCCCTCCACCCCCTCCCCTAGATGGCAGGCATTCCCATACATATTAAATATGTTATAGTATATCCTAGATACAATATATGGGTGCAAAACCGAATTTGGTTGTTGTTGTTGTTGTTGTTGTTGTTGTTGTTGTTGTTGTTGCTGCTGCAAAGGAAGAATTGGATTCAGAAGGTAAAAATAACTGGGAAGAAAAACAAAAATGCAAACAGTTTACACTCATTTCCCAGTGTTCTTTTTCTGGGTGTAGCTGATTCTGTCCATCATTGATCAATTGGAATTGGATTAGCTCTTCTCTATGTTGAAGATATCCACTTCCATCAGAATACATCCTCATACAGTATCATTGTTGAAGTGTATAATGATCTCCTGGTTGGTATTCAGTCTTTTCAATCGTATCCAGCTCTTTGTCATCCTGTTGGGATTTGCTTGGCAAAGATACTGGATTGGTTTGACATTTCTTTCCCCAGCTCATTTTTATGGAAACTGAGGCAAACAGGATTAAGTGACTTGCCCAGGGTAATATAGTTAATTAATGTCTGAAGCCAAATTTGAATTCATGAAAAAGAGACTTCCTGACTCCAGAACCAACTTTCTAACTATTATAATGTCGAATTATCCATCAGATAAACTTTGAACAACCAGGAAAAAAAAATATTTTTATAAACATATAGGCACACACGTTTAAGTTAAATGTGTCTCATTAATTCTTTAAATCTAGACAATCAGCAAGACAACAAATAAAGCTTAATTGCAATAATTACTGATTTCTAAAGTATAAATGTTCATGCTAAAAATTTTAACAATCCTTGAAGGTAAGAGCTGGCTCCAGCACCCGCCTGAAAGTATATAGGGAAGCATTATATTCCAAATGTCAGGCCAAATTTAGCCAGGCTGGGCCAGACTGGTGTTCCTCCTTTCTGCAACCTTCTTGTTCTTGTCAACATACAAAAGTTCACTAGGAGTCAGCAAAACACTTTTTCCTTTTAATCTCTGAGTTGGTCACAGTGATGCACAACAAGGCTATGATTAGGTGAGAGATTTTGTAATCTTATCTCCTCTTTTCCTCAACACCCACCCCCCTAAATAATTGCTAAAGCTCTAGAATAGGGATTCTTAATCCCTTTTGTATCACAGATTCCTTGGGCTATTGTCTGAAGTCTACAGTATTCTCAGAATAATGATTTTTAAAGGCATAAAATAAAAATATATGATTAATTACCAAAAAAAAAACTATGTAGATTGAAACAGTTGTTTAAAAAAAAAAAACCCTGCTCATTTGGGACTATGTCCATAGGGCTTCAAAACTGTACATACCCTTTGATCCAGCAGTGTCACTACTGGGTCTTTATCCAAAGAGATATTAAAGAAGGGAAAAGGTCCACATGTATAAAAATGTTTGTAGCATCCCTCTTTGTAGTGGCAAGGAATTGGAAACTGGGTAGATGCCCATAAATTAGAGAATGGCTGAATACGTTATATGAATGTATATGAATGTAATAAAATGAAATACTATTGTTTGATAAGAAATAATGAACAGGTTGATTTCAGAAAAGCTTTATGTGAATTGATGCTGAGTGAAGTGAGCAGAACTAGGAGAACATTGTACACAAAAATAATAAGATTGTATGATGACCATGATCTAAGACAATTCCAATAGACTTGGGATGAAAAATGCTATCCACATCTAGAAAAAGAACTATGGAGACTGAATGTGAATTGAAGTATCCTATTTTTATCTTTGCTGTTGTTATTTCTTTGTGTTTTTTTTTTCTCTCATGTTTTTTTCCCTTTTGTTCTGATTTTTCTTCCCCCACATGATTAATATGGAAATATGATAAAAATGTATATTATAATTTTTTTTCAGCTTGTTGCTCTCTGAGAGGAGGGGAGAGAAAGGAAAGAAGAAGAAAAATGTGGAACTAAAAATGGAACTTGTCGAACTTTAAGAACCTTTGGGAACTTAGAGAAATCAATGTTGAAAACTGTCTTTACATGTAATTGAAAAAATAAAATACTATTAAGATAAAAAATAAATAAATAAAAATAAAAAACTTCTGCTCTACAAGAGTGAAAAAAATGCTTAAATTTAATTCCATTTGTCACTCTTATGCAATTGTGGTACTTCTGGGACCAGTTGGATAGAATTATTGAAGTTTCTGTGGGCTACTTACAGTGAGGTCTGAGATAGGAGAAAGCCAAACACTCTCATTACTATTCTTAGTAGGAGGAAAGGGAGGGGGAACTTTGACTACATCAGTGCAAGATGGAAAATGGGTAGGAACTGCATATGAGATTTCTTTAGGAAACTCCCAATGAGGGAATTTATACCAAAAATAAGTCAGCACCTTATCAGCAATTTAGGGTTTTAAAGAGTTGATTATAACCTAAGAAAGGTTAACTGATTTGCTGAGGGTCTCACAGTCAGCATTGGCAGAGGATAATTTTAAGATCAGGTCATCCTGTTGTTCATCCTTCATTTTCAAAGAGGACCAAGGACATCACAGATCATGTCTTGACTCATGCATGAACAGGATTTTAAATGAGGCAGAATTTCAGCCAAGTTGTCAGCCTCTCTCTTTCACAATCTTCCTGATTATGAAGCTAGTTTTCTATCTACTATGCCGAGTACAAGAAGACCCTAAAAACACATCTGTGAAAATAAAAAGGCTTACTCTTGTGACATCCAAAGATATGTGACTTGGCGAGTGTGAGGGTAGATGTTTGGGTGAGTATGTGGATAAGTGGATGTGAGTGTGTAAAAGAGAGGAAGAGAGAGTGAGAGAGAGGTGAGAGAGAAAGAATTGCGTGAAGAGAAGATGGAAGACGGGAGAGGTGAGGAGAGAGAGAAAAAAGAGAGAGAGGGCAGAGAGAGAGAGAATTACATATTTTTAAGAGCACATTGGTAAGTGACTGCACCTCTGAGTTAAGCTACTTTAAATATTGTTTGTATTTCAATTGAATAATCAAGCATTAAAAGAAAGTAATGATCTTCTTTTTCCCCATTAAGAGAACTCAGGTGTGCAAAATAGCTATAGCTATTACACACCTTTTTTTGTTCCCTATTTGTCCAACAATATATTATAGAAATATTTGCAAGTCATATTTACCGACTCTAGACATCTTTAGACCTTCACTGTTGAGCCCGAGCACATGGATCTTGAATTCATTAAGTGGTTATTTAAACCCTAAACCACCCAGCGATATTAATTTTCATATTTTAATACAGACCATAATTGGAAAATCATAGCCTTCTTATAATGACTGACCCAAGCCTTGAAATATGATCTGTTTCACAGTACATCGCTTCTAATTGAAATTTCACTGGAAAAGACATAGGGCACATCTCTAAATTGTGCAGCCATTTAAGTAAATGTGCTTTCCCAGCTATTTCCCTGCATGTAGTTCCCCATCAACTGTTTGCTTGTTATGATTTGCAGTTGGTTGCAGCTACATTTAGGTCCTGCAGTTATCTTTTGGAGGATGTCCTGGAATATACCATTTTATTGTGAATTGAGCTTAATCCATTAGTGCCATATTAGGGTCCCAGAAGCATTTAGAAAGCAATGAAATATTTCTGATCCCTTAAAGGGTTCACTCACTTTCTTTCATTTCATAGACTTGATTTCATTAAGTAAGTGGTAAAGAATATCCTTTCCGAGACACATTTGACATTGGGAAATCTTGGGAAAAATCTTAAAGACCTTTTATTCCAAACTCCTTATTTTATATAAACCATGTCCCAAATAGGTGAAATTAATTACCTAAGATTTCACAACTGGTAGTTAATATATTCAGTATTCTTTCAACTATACACTATATTACTACTATAACTGTAATCAGGTTCACATCCTCTGATTTCAGATTCAGTGTTTTTTATTCTCCCTATCTGCTACTGCAATAAACATTTACAATCCATAAGAATATATGCATAGTAATTTAGTATATGAAGCAATCAATTAATGAATAATCTCCAGAAACTGCACCCCATATAGTTTATAGTTATTCATTCTGGCTTTGCATAAGTTCTTATCTATTTGTCACATCTTTCCTGTCTCAAGCAAGCAACAAGAATTTAAGAATCTTCTGTGTGCCAGAAACAATGGCGAACACAAAAGAAAATGAAATGGTCTCAGTTCTCAAGAAACTTACATGTCAGTGAAAGAGAAAGTATTTATGAATATATCTATGTGTGTGTTATGGAAAAGGAACAAATAATGATTTGCTTAAATTCCTTTATTATTCTGAAGATGCTGAAATAACCCGGGAATCAAAATCAACCAATCAGGAGGTAGAATGAATGTTGCTCATACCAATGATCTTTTGTGGTGTCCACTGGATGAACCTGGAACATCTCCGCTGTGCTGGCAACCACAGGGCTGGATTAAACAGGTTAATACTAGCCCAAATGGACAGTTTGCCCAAACATCCTGATTCATTGGACTCTGTATTCCTCCTATTCTCCTGCCTTCCTTTGTTGTAAAACCATATAAACTAATCTCTAAACCTCTAATATATGGAGCAGCAGACTAGGTACTACTTTCCCTGAGTTTGCATTTCTATTCTTACCCAATAAATGTTTCTGGGTTTAGTACTTGAACTGTGCCTCTATTCCCCTAATTCAAGCAGATTCTATACCCCAATTAATCATCCTGCTGCAATTAATCCTGCTGCTGCTGCATATGTATGTATGCAGGATTGTGTATATATATATATGCATGTCTGGGTTAACACTGATATACAAAATAAATACAGGGATCACATCTCTTTTTCATGGTAGAATAGAATAAGCACTGGAATGGGAATTAGAAACCCCAAGTTCTGATGTCAATTGTGCCATTCAAATTAATGAGCTGTATAAGCCCTGGCAATCCTCAACCTCGCTGAGATTTATTATCTATCTACTCTACTTAGTGTATATCTACTATTCCTGGTGTTGGTTATAAGAGATTAACAATTAACAAATATTTATTAAATATATATCATCAGGAGGCACTTAGGTGGTGTAATAGAGCAAGAAATTTGGAGTTAGAAAGACTTGAGTCCAAACTTTGCCTTGGAGACTTATTTTAAATCAGTTTGCTCACCTGTAAAATGGGGATAATGATAGCACCTACCTCCCAAGATTTTTGAAAAGTTTATATATGAGAAGTTCTCTGCAAACCTTAAAAGAATTTTTCAATGGTAGTGTGGTGATTTAAAAAGTTCTAGAGATACAGCTTCTGGGTAATTTAATCATTTTATTAATAAGGCCAGCAGGTTATTAATAAAAGGATGGTTATCAGCCATTTTTTTTTCTTAGACCAAAAACAATCATGGCAATGGGCTCAGAGCCCATCAGGAAGAGAAAAGGCAATCAATCCTAATTGGTTAATACAATGAGAAGTGGGCTTTATTAAAATGAATAGCTAAGAGTGTCATCATGTCACCCTTAGACAGAAAAATCCTCTCTATACTCAGAGCACCCCCAGGCTTGGGCTATCTAGACAAAAAGATTTATCTGTCCAGGCCTCGTTGAATAGAAATCACCTGAGAATAGAGATTCTTTGTCCAGTTGGGTTGGGTCTGATAGAGAAGTTCAGAGACTTCTGAAGTCTTGAAAATAGAAAAGAAAGGAGAAACTCTGCATCTCTCTGAATCATTACTTATTAATAATCATTTCTCTCAGTAGCTACTGTTATTGTGCATCAGGCACTAAAAGAATAGTCAAACGAATAAAAACCACTTAATATCTACTGGAAATCACTAAGAAATGTTAAAAGCAGCATGTAAGTATGTATACATACACATTTATATGTATATATGTATTACGTATATATAGGATATATATCATATACACAGAGACAGACAGACGAGAGACAGACTGATAAGAGAGAACATTAAATTTTTGGCTGGTGATCACTGAAGACATCACAGAATAGCTGGCTGAGTGGGACCTAATGTTAGTAATTTATGTAGCAGTCCAGGGAATTAGTATGAGTAAGTGGGCTCATGAAGTTGGGGGGGGGAGGTACAATGAGCATGAATCTACACTTTTGGGGTCTGAGGCAGGGCATAGAGCAAAAGATTTTGGGCACAGCAAGGTTAATCTCACATGACTGGAATGATCCTGACAGAATTCTGTTATTGAAAAGGCAGCATAATCCACATCCAAAGAAAAAACCGTGGAGTCCGAATGCAGATCAAAGCACACTACTCTCACTTTGTGTGTGTGTGTGTGTGTGTGTGTGTGTGTGTGTGTGTGTGTGTGTGTGCATGGGGTTCCTTTTGTTCCGTTTCTTCTTTCAAGACATGACTAATGTGGAAATATATTTATATGATTGCACATGCATTACCTATATCAGATTGCTTGATGTCTTGGGAAGGAGGGATAAGAGGGGGGCAGAGGGAGGAAGAAAAAATGTGAAACAAAATCTTATTTTAAAAATGAATGTTCAATACTATCTTTATATGAATTGGAAAAAAAAACCCTATTTACCAAAAGAAAAAAAAAAAAAAGCCAGCACAAATATATGGCTTATATGGCTGGCTCCCATAACATTTCTGGAAGCAGATAAACCACATACAAACTGTTGTTTTTTTTCTGAGATCCAATCTTTTTTTCATATCTAGGCTGCCGGCTGGAACAGAAAGGTGTGAGGTTACCCTCATCACATGCATTTACATTTGAGATTAAGTAGCTGGGAAGCCTGGGAAACCTCACTAAAGCAGTCTTTTATGGCTATTATTAGAAGATGGATTACAATCTATCTGCAGCTTCAGAAACTATTTGATGGGAGAGATGTCGGAGCCACCACTATAACTGAAGCCACAAAGCATGGCTTGTCTCCAGAAATAGCTTAGAAAAAGCACTAGGAAAAAACCCAGCTCTTTGCTTTAGTCACATTTTACATGTGAAAGGAAACTGCCACCTAAAGGTATATAAATTCTCCTGCTATTTGCAGTTTCTCATTAGTTGACTATCCAGTGAAGAGATTAGAGTTCTGAGCTTGGATTCAGAAAAATATGAATTTTAATCCTAATTCAGATTGTGTAATCCTGGCCAAGTCATTTAATCCCTCTATACCTCAGTTTCCTCATCTATAAAAGAAAGTCCCTTTCTTTTTTAAAATGGATATTATGTGATAAATTTTGCAAGGATTTTAGAATACCCAGATATCTCCCTATAGTTTCTAATCATTTTGGTGATCAGTAAGAGAGATAAGCAGAGTTACAGTTTATTTAACTTCCATGGCAAATGTCAAATCAATTTGAAAATAATATTTGGTGTTTGACATAATAGCATAACATTATTGTCCTCAGTCTTAGCTTTATTTTTTTTTTATTCTGAACTCATCAGATACACACACACACACACACACACACACACACACACACAAAACAAGCCTTTTGCATAAATTAGAATAGAAAGAGGATAACTCATGAAATTGTGGATTTCAATCACATACAGCTTGCTTTTCAAGTATATAATAAATTCAATATGAAGTTTTCCAAGTTGTGTTTTTTCCTGGCTTTCTATTGTGTGCATTTAAAAAAATATTACAATAACCCTCTTTTTGGGGAGAAAGAAGAAATTAATCTTATTATTCTCCTCTGTTTTCTACCCTCTAACTGGGGTATAGGGTATATTCAGGTAAGACTAGTACCTCTGGTGTGAGAGCTGCTGAGCCCTTTTCAGGGCTGCTTTTTATCTTTAGTGGCTACCTGATTTACCTAACTCCCACATGTGATTGCAAGAAGCTGTAACATGCATAGCATGCAATGCTATGTAATAACATGCAATAAATCAGTAGATGTGCTAAACCAGATTGAGGGTAACTAATGGTCACAAACTCAATGGTCAGTTAAGGAGTTAGGGAGGTGTTTACTGCTAGCATGTGAATGAATGAATAAGAATAATTTATTCCAATAGCCATAAAGGCAACTGAAGCAGGTTTTGTGGAGGACTTAGAGCTTAGTTAGACATTGAAAACACCAAAGTTATCCATTATATCCCAAGTTATCATTAGTCTTCCTGGCTCTGTTCTGCCACAACCAACCCTCTCAGTTGAAAAACAAAAACAGAAAAGAAAGCTGTCAAAATAATATGCTGTCAAGTAAAATAAATTCCTACACTATTAGGGTCCAAAATGTCTGTTTCAATCTACACCTTGAGTCCATAACGTTTTTTAGGAAGTAAATAACGTGATTCATCACCATTCCTCTGGGACCATGGTTGATTATTAATAAGAATTCTTGAGTTTTTCAAATTTGCTTTTCTTTAAATGTTGTTTTGAATAAACTGCCTTCCTTGTTCATGCTCACTTTGTTCTGCATCAGTTCATACAAGTCTTCCCAGGTTTCCCTAAAATCATCCCTTTAATTATTGATTTCAGCACAGCATTCATTACATTCATAAGGCATATTTGTTTTAGCTATGACCTAATTGACAGGTATTCTCTTTGATTTTTTGCTATTTGCTACTAAAAATATTTTATATCTTCAAGAAAATCTAAAACAAATTGTTAAATGCATACATATACACACACACACACACACACACACACACACACACACACACACATATATATATATATATATATATATATATATATATATATATATATATATATATATATAGTTGCTAACAATCTAAAAGAAAGACAATGCTGATTGCAAAGGTTTCATAGAGAATAAATCATGGGGACCTAAGATTTTCCTCAAGACTTTGAATGAAGAGAAAGATAAAGGAGTCTTGGGTAAATATCTATGGTATGGTATACTTCTGTCTTTTCCAGAGGGATAGAACTCCCAGACTGCAGAACTTGAAACCTGTGTTCAGATATATCTGAGCTTAATGCAACTCCATTTAAGCTATTACAAAAACAAGTAATCTCTCAAGAGAAGTCGACAGAAGAATGAAGGACTCTTATCAGCTAGAGATGCCTCAGGAAAACTTCAAAGAATTATTAAAGTCTAATGGAGAAAACTACCAGAAAAAAATCTCCAACAGTCCCAAACAGCAGAAGTAGGGTTGACTTTTTGGGCCTTCTCCTCTCTATGTATGTAACTGTGAAGCCTTGTATGTTGCCAAGAATAAAACTATCCCTTCCTTGGCTTTTTTTTCTCATATGAGATGTTTCCTACAGAATTGATTGGGCAACACCGGGACAACAACAGAGCTAAACACCCATTTAACATAAAAAATTTGTAGAAGGCAGATATAGGAATCATATTGTAACATAAAGAATGACCAAAATGAGGAATTCAGCAAAATATAGTTAGATTCATTAGATTTGATGCACATTAAACAGTACTAGTAAATACTATATCTCATAATTAAGACAATATCAGCAAACTAAATGTATGCTTATAATTAAATTTGTTGTTGGAGAAGAGATGAGGAAATATTTCCCTCCTTTCTTTAGAAAAGTAAAAAACTACGAATGTAGAGTTTTACATGCCTTTTTAGACAGAGCTATGTGTCTTTTGTTTTTTGTTTAGTACTGTTTTTACCCTTGTTACAAAGGAAAGGCCATTGGATAAAGAAGGGTCAAGGGTATTTTCAAATAAAAACCAAAAGTATCAATAAAACTCAAAAAAAAAAAAGAAGAAGAAGAAAAAAAAAAAAACCCACTATAAAAGGGAAAGTATTCAAGAGCTAAGGTGATCTTCTTGCTGCTTACTCAGTCATGTCTGATTCTCCAAGACCCACTTTGGGGTTTTCTTGGCAAAATGGAGTCGTATATCTCCTTTTTATAGATGAGAAAATTGAAGCAAACAGGGTTAAATGATTTACTCAGAGTCACACAGCTTGGAAGTGTGAAGTGGAAGGCCACTTTTGAGTTCATGTTTTCTGACTCCAGGTCAGATGCCCTATCCACTGCACCATATAGCTATCCTTCTCCACAAATCATCATAGCATCATGGTCTCAATCTCCCATCAGATCTCTCTCTCTTTTTCTTCCTCCTTCACAGATAGATGCCATAGAGAAAGCCATTTTGTTTTTTTTGGTTTTTTTAATTATTATTTGTCTGTTGTTGTTGTTGTTTTGTTTTGTTTTATTTATTTGTATTTGTTTTTGTTTTTGTTTTTTTGCAAGGCAATTGTGATTAAATGACTTGCCCCAGATCATACAGTAAGTTAGTGCTAAATGTCTGAGGTTGTATTTGAACTCAGGTCGTCCTGATTTCATGGCTCTATCCACTGCACTATCTATCCACTCCCTTGGAGAAGTTCTAAATCCAGTCTCAGATATTTACTAACTATAACCCTGTCAAATCACTTAACTT
Organism: Sminthopsis crassicaudata; assembly: GCF_048593235.1. Classification (NCBI taxonomy): domain Eukaryota; kingdom Metazoa; phylum Chordata; class Mammalia; order Dasyuromorphia; family Dasyuridae; genus Sminthopsis; species Sminthopsis crassicaudata. Next base: position 246,893,234 of record NC_133619.1, read on the forward strand.
CTGTCTGCCTCAATTTCCACAACTGTAAAATGGGGATTGTGCTTGTTGTAAAGCTCCTAACACATGCTAGATGCTTAATAAATGTTTATTTCCTTTCTGCCTCCTTCCATAATTCTTAGTTTCCTCATGTGTAAAATGGGGTTATATATCTCATTAAAATGAGATCTACCAGATTTTACATCGCATCACTATTGGGGACTCGGAGCTACCACCATAAGCACGCTGAAGAATCATAGTAAGATTGTATAGGAGAGAGTAAAGATATTAAAACTAATTGAAATATAGCCTTCCATTTAGAAACAAGGAATATTTGATTTGGAAGACAATTGAGTCCATCCAATCTAATTCCTGACTTAATACATGAATCTTCTCTGTAATATTCTAAACAAAAAAGTTATTTAGTTTCTTTTGAATCTCTAAAGATGTGGAGCTCATTGAGGAATATTGGCTTCTCACCTCTCAGATTGGCTACGATAACAGGAAAAGATGATGATAAATGTTGGAAGGGATACGAAAAAATTGGGACACTAATATATTGTTGGTGGAGTTGTGAACTGATCCAACCATTCCAGAAAGCAATTTAGAACTCTACGCAAAGAGTTATCAAACTGTGCATACTCTTTGATCTAACAGTGTTAGATATGGGTCTGTGTTTCCAAAGAGATCATAAAAAAGAAAAATGTACAGAAATGTTTGTAGCAGCCTTTTTCTATGGTGCCAAAGAACTAGAACTTGAATGGATGCCCATCAGTTGGGGAATTGCTAAGTTATGCTATATGAGTGTAATAGAATATTACTGTTCTCATAAGAAATGATGAGCAGGCTGAATTCAGAGAAGCCTAGAAAGACTTACATGAAGTGGTGCTAAGTGACATGAGCAGAACCAAGAGAACTAACAGCAACATTACACAATGACCAAATGCAATGGACCTAGCTCTTTTCAACAACAAGGTGAATCAAGACAATTCTAATAGACTTGTAAGAGAAACATCATCATCCAGAGAAAGGACTATGGAGGCTGAATGTGGATCAAAATATAGAATTTTTACCTTTTTGCTGTTGCTATTTGTTTGCATATTTGTTTGTTTATTTATTTCTCTGGGGTTTTTTCCCTTTTTATCTGATTTTTTTTAAGCAGTATGACAAATATGGAAATATGTGATGTTCTTCTCTAAAATATATTGTTCTCTACGAGCAGGTTTCTTAGCCGGCTTCAGGAAGCAGCCTTGGTTTCAGTTCAGAATAATCACTCCAAATGCAGCCAGGGATTAAAGTCCAAATCCTTTATTTTCTCTTTCAAAATCTTGTCTCTTTTCCTGGGCCCAGTTAGCTTCTTAGAGAGAGGCCTATCTCTCTCCTTGGTTCCAAGAGCTCTCTCCGAATCTCCAGCCAGCACAAAGATGGAAGTTGGAATGAATGACTCTGCCTCTGAGAGAGTGGAGAACTGCACATTTAACCTATATTGAATTGTTTGCTATCTGGGGGGGTAGGGAAGAAAGAGGAAGAAATATTTGGAACACAAAGTTTTGCCAAAGTAAATTTTGAAAATGATCTTAGCATGTATTTGGAAAAATAAAAAATTGATGGGGGGAAGAAACAAAATAGGAGTGTTGGATTTAAACTCAGGAATACTCGAGTTTAAATCCTGCCTCAGACACTACCAACTCTGTGACTCCAGACAGCTTTTCTCTACTCATATGTAAAATGAGTATAATAATATTGATCCAACAGGGTAGGGTTGTCATTATTCTTATTAACTCTTGTAGTAGGGTTGTTTTGAAATTAAACAATGGACATGAAGCATTTTGCAAATCTTAAATATATAGAGAGAGAAATGCAATTTTTACCAGCTCAAGTTATTATGCTGCCTTTCCTTCTATTGAATTGAATTATGCATCCCCATTCATTCTATTTATTGGTCCTAACTCTAACCTTTAGGCTAAACTTCTAGTGGCAAAAATCTGAAGCATAGAGATGCCTAGGTTTACTCCCTGCTTTTGACACAGTGGAAGTACAGGCAGATCACTTAATTTCTCCTACTCTCAATTTCCTCATTTGAAAAATGAAGATAATAATATCTGTAGTATCTACTTCATGGCATTACTATAAGGTCCAAAAGAAATGCTGTTTATAAAACTTCAGAGCTGTTGGTTACTATTATACCATATGACTTCTTCATATATTTGAAAACAACCGCATGCTGTTGCTCAAGTTTTCCTTTGACTGTTTCTGATAGGATATAGCCTTGTATTCCTTATAGGTTCATTTCCTCTAGAGATGCTCTAGCTTTATCACTGTTCCCTCAACTGGGACCTCAGGAACAGAAGGCAATACTCCACATCCACAAAGAAGATCAGCCCGAGAATATAGTCAGATGAATAGAAATTCAAGCTGGCAGAAACCTAACAGGAAAAAATCATTCCTTCACCTCTGCTGAGGAGAGGAACATTTCTCCTCTCTTATTCTTCTTCAATCAAATATTAGAAGAGATTACAAACTAAATCACCTGACTTACATTGCAGTTCTCTATTAGATCAATCTCTCTTCTCTAAAATCCAAAGTAACTAAGAAAGAAAACCAGAGGGCTTGCCAATGTTCTATGGAAAAATGAGACTGTATCACAAAGAAGCTTAGTAAGTGTTGACATCTGTTCATCTACAAATTATGAATTTGAGAAGGTGTGTTTTCTTTTAAATTAAATGAGTTATATTAATGAACTATCCAAGGGACTTTGGAACACAAGTTTTGAAAGGGTGAATGTTGAAAACTATGTATATGTTTTGAAAATAAAAAAGTTCTATAAAATTTTTAAAATGAAATATGAATGGTGGCTATTAGATTTTCTTCAGAACTATATCAACTAATAGTAGGGGAAATAAACATCTAACTTTACTCCCACAATTATTGGGAAAGGTTCTAGTATAACCCCATTGCATGCAACGCTTGCTTTTGGTTTTAAATAGAAGTTTTTTTTATCCTATTGAATTAAAAACCCTCCAGGCCTATGCTTTGTAAGGTTTTTAGCATAGAAATATTGTGCTTTGTGAAAGGCTTTTTCCTACATGAGATAATCACATGATTTGGATATTTGGGTTTTTAATATGATTATTTTGGTTGTTTTTCTAATGTTGAATCATCCTTGCATCTCTAATATAAATCTCACTTGGTCATAATGACTGATTTCTTAGATAAATTACTGTTGTCTAAATGTTGACTATCATTAATGAGATTACAGAATATCAAAGAAAATGCTAACGACATTCCATCAATGAGACTGAACTGATTATTCTTTGGTTAATGAAACTGAATCTAACACTAGTTTGGGGGTCTATCATATAATACTATTGATTCACATTGAAATTGTAGTTCACTAAAACCCTCAACATTTTTTCACATGAACTGCTCTATTTCTTCCATCCATAACTTATGATCTTGAATTGTCTATTTTCCTCAAATAAATTATTTCTGTGTATTTTTCCCTTACTCTTTACAGCCCTTAAGTCTTGTTTCCACTTGGATGGATATCCTCTTTTCATATGGGACAAAGTGTGAAAATAGCTCTGTTTGCCTAATGTTTTTCAATTTAAAGGATTATAGAGCTAAGCTAGAAATGACTTTATGGCCATCTAGCTCAATCCTTCATTTTATGAATATAGAAACTGAGGTTTAGAGAGATTAAGTCATTTGTCTAAGGTTACACTGGGAGTCATTGTCAGAGATGGGATGTGAACTTAAGTCTAATGCTGCCAAATTCAGTGCTATAAGTCCATAAGTCTTTCTACTGTACCACACTGTGCCTCAATACATCTCTAACCTTAATGGATCCTCAAAGAAATTCTGTAAAATAGGCAGGACCTTTATTTTAAAATTAAGGAAACTGAAATCTAGTGAAAATAAGTGATTTATCCAATGCTAGTGGTAGAGTGAGGGATATAGCATCTGGATCTTTTGACTTGATCAGTGCCTTTTTCCATTATGCAGTACCAAAATAAATATGCTACAAGTCAAAATAAGAGTATAGTTTCACTCTGGGAGAAAGTATTGCAAAATTGGAATGATAACATGATTTCATGACCCCTGAACAAAGATGATATGCCAAGTCATGAACTCTAGTCTCCATCTTTTTGTTCCCTAGTTCATTATTCCTATTTTGGTCTCATTCTCTTCTCCTCATACTCTTGACCCTAACTAAAGCAGGTACATCCTCTCATCTTTTAAATAATTGTCTTAGTTCTTCCACTATTCATACCCCAATAATCCTCAATCTTGGATTCCCTCCAGTCTTGTCCCCTTCACTCCAACTTCCACACTGATTTACTACTATAGGAAGTCGCAAAACCATTCTGTCTGGGTCACTCCAAAGACATGTTATCTAACCACATCTGGATTCTTTCTGTTACATAGCAATCCTTTTATTCATCTATGACTAACTCACCAGTACATTCCCCAACGCAGCTAATTCCAAGCCATTTTTTTCCTCTCCTTTAGTTCCAATCCTATTCTCACTCTTTCTTCCATCTTGCCTCCCCCTTTAATTCAGACTGTTTTGAGCTTCTTCTCCTCTCCTTCATATATTAAACACCTTCACTCATCATCATCATTTCCTTTGCTCAGGGGATGATGTGACACTTCTCCTTGCCAAGAGTAAACCCTTTCCCATTTCTTCAAGCAACTTACCACATCTATCATTCCAAGTCCTTTTCATCTTCAACTCTCCCTAACTATTGACTGATTCTCTCAAGCTATAATTGTCCTATAATTTACCTTACTTGTGCTATCCTCTTAGGTAGGCAAGTTTAAATTCAACAAACCTAATTTTTCATGACCCATTCACTTACTCTTGGTGATTTGAATTGACCCTATCTACTGAAATTATTCTCTCAAAGGTTTCAAATGACCTTTTCATCATTAAACTCAGTAGCTTATTCTCAGTACTTGATTTTTTTTCAATTTTTCAGCAGTATTAAATGTTGTTAAATAGTCCTACATAGTCTTTCTTCACTTGATTTCTTTTCTCTATCCACACTAATGTCATTATTGTTTTAGTCAATTAGTCACGCCTGACTCTTTGTGACACCATTTGGGTTTCTTTGGCAAAAATACTGAAATGATTTGTCATTTCCTTCTCCAGCTCATTTTACAGATGAGGGAACTGAGGCAAATAAGGTTAATTGATTTGCCCAGAATCACACAGCTAGTGAGTGTCTAAGAGTGGATTTGGTTGAGTCCTCCTGAATCTAGGCCCTACTTAACTGCCCCCCCACACATCTACCCCTTACTTCAAATCTTCATCAACTTTCATGCCCATCAAACTAATAGCCTGCTATCTGTCTTGCCTGTCTCCAGTCTCTCTAGTTTCTCATTCTTCTCCTATATAGCTTCCTAATAATCTCCTTAAGATACAAACTTGATCCCATCATCCCTTTCTAAAAGAAGCAAAACAAAAAAACTTCAATAGCATCCCATTGTTTATCTGATAAAAAATACAAACTCCTTTGCCTGTTATAATTTTAAAGCCTTTCCTAATCTGCCTCCAACCAACCTTTCTCATCTTATTCTGCTCTATTCTCCTTTAAGCATTCTAAGTGCCAAACAAACCATATTTTAAGATCTTCCCTGATTTTGTCTTTCTCTTTTCCTTCTGTCTTGTCTTTCATGAATTTGAGCAGCCTTTGCCTTGAATCTGGAATACCTATTGCCTATCGAAATCCATCTATTGAAACATTTTTTTCTTCTTTCAAAGACTACCTGAGGTACTGCCTCTATAGAAAATGATTGGAATTTTGATGTTCCCCTATCACATTTATCTCAAATTATACTTGTTTCTGTATATGCCTTATCTTCTTTTTCAGCTATAATCTCCATCAGAACAGAAATCATCTTTTTTATCTCTACTTTAAGCCATACTATGCACAGAGAAGGCACTTAATATGTGTTCATTGAATTGAATATCTTTCTACCACAGCATTTTCATTTTATTATTAGAGTCTAATTCTATTCTACATAGCGAAGGGATAAATGCCTATTTATCTCCATCATGTGTAAAGGAATAAATGTATCAAGCTGATAAAACTTGTATACTTTTCTTCCCACTGCTGATTTATTTAAACTTTCCAACTAATTTAAATTTAATACAAAAAAAAGGCCTTTACATGCTGCTTTATTGACATTAGATTCATCATCTCTGAAAACACAGCAACATTCAAGATTAGAGCAAAAGTGGTAATAATGGTGACTGGATTTAATTAAAAGCAACAAATCATTTGGTCAGAAGTAATTGAGGCAGAACATAGCCCATCAGATGAATACAGATTGAGGGAGCCAATATTTTAATCTTCAAATTTTTGATTAGGCAATCTCATTGAACTGACGGGCGGCTTTAGCATCTCATTTGATAGGATGCAATCTGGGAAACAGATGGCCTATCCTTTTGTTGTGTTGGTTAGGCGCAGGTAGATTAGCTCTAAAGAAAATGTTTTAAAGCTAGTTTGTCCTTGGCTTTAATATACAGTGTTAGTTTAAGAGAGTCAGGATTGCTTGATAAATTTAAGCAATAGAAAGTGATGGGGATTTCTGATAAAGTTTATTGTAGCTAAATGTATATACCATACACGTGTATAAAAAGCTGTACAGAGAGGTATATATACATATAGGTGTTTGTATATATCTATGTGGTCATATATACACACATATATATGGTATTTTAATCCTATATGTGTATATATACCTGTGTATACACATGGGATATTTCAATCCTATAATATATGTGGGAGGTAAGTGTGCATATATACATATATAATATTTAAATCATAAATGATGTCTGGGTGTACATGTGTGTACCTGTGTGCATATACAAGCATGTTTTACATATAGACATATATGTGTATATGTGTATGTATGTACATATGTGCACATGGTATTTAAATCCTGATTTCTGTATATATCTATGGCCACATATTCACAAATGTAGTATTTTAATCATATATATGCATATATCTATGTATGTGCTTATATACATGTATGACATTTCAATCCTTTATGTATATATAAACATATATTTCATATACATACACATTTCAATTATATATATATGTGGGTGCATATATACACATATATGATATTTCAACCATATGCATATATTATATGCACACATGTATTTGTGTGTATATATGCACATGTATATTTTACACATGTATATTTTGACCCTATATGTGTATGTTTGTGTGTATATATATATATGTATATGCACATACATGTGGTATTTCAATACTATCCATATACAACTCTAAGTACACATGTATGTTTCATTGACATACATGTTGTCTGTGAATACATATGGATGTGTATTCTTGTGTGTATAAGGGGTTGTACCTAATCAGCTTTAAATTTTTACCCTATTTCTTATATCAATATTGAGAACGAAGCCAACAGGTGTAACAATCCTTCGGAAGCCACTTCTCAAATGATACTCATTCTCAAGGGGTTGCGTCCCCAGATGACAGCTAACCACTACTTTTAGAGTTCTTGAGGGTAACCCTGATCAGATAGATTTCCAATACCATCAGTATGTTTACCCTTCCTATCAATCAACCAGACTTCAATTAAATTTTAGAAAAGATATTTACTAAGGCAGTATATACAGTTGGTATAAAATATTCTTTCAACATCCTGGAGCACATTGTCTCAAAAGTATACATAGGTACATAAGCAGAATGAGTTAAAGGTATAATGTACATGTTCAAAATATGTGATAGAAAGGATTAACTCACAACTCTTGGTTACTAGAAGTCCGTTCTTGAGTTGATAGATGGTATTCTTCTCTGGAACAAGAAGTCCCAATCCCAGAAACTGCTTTCTCCCTCAAGTGACCCTTTTTCTATGGTTATTTCTATCTATGTTTGACCTTGGTATTTTTCTCTCTGCTTCCACTTAGATGTATTATCCTTATCTGATGACATTCCCTCTGTGTTACTTCTCCTTTCCCCTCAATCTATCATTTCCCCCTGTTACATCACAAGAGGTTGGTTCTTCAAAATCCCCATGAGATTGGAGACTTCCACTGTTGAACTGCCTACATCTGAATTGAATTACTGCTGAATTTTCTCTAATTATTTAACATATACTTCACATAGTTTGCTGGTTTGGTTAGCTAATCGTGATTTTTTTTTTCCTTTTTAACCAAGTCAAAGCAATCCATACTTCATAAAGGAATCATGGGGTAGAAACATTCTTGTATAAATATCTTGAAAACCTAATCATGTATATGGATGGATGGATTTAATTGTGGTGTCTGGGCCTTTTAGAATTCATTAGGAAAAAAAAATTAATTCCATTTCTCTTAGTATCTCTTATTTCCTATACCACTAACTCTTGTACTTTGATTCTACTCCTTAACTTGCCTTGCTATTACTCAACCTTTTCCACCCATGGATTCCTCCTTTATCCTGCTACCATCTTTTCCCTCCCTCTTTATCCCTTTCCCATTAATCTATACATTTTGTTCCATTGCTATAAATCTACACACCCTGCTATAATTCCACCTTATACTATACCTCCCCCCACCATTTCTTTTGAAATTTTGAAGAGTACTATCCCCTTCCTGATATATATGTTCCCTATTTAAACCATTCAAATTAGAATTTACCAGCCCTCCTCCCCCCAATACTTCTCTATCAGTTCTTCTTTTGCACCTCATTTATATAGCATATTTACTATTACTTTTCCTAGACAGTTTTGCTTTTTAGAATCTGATCATTCTCAGCTTTGCTCCAGTCTTTCTTTTGGGTTATCCATTTACTGATGTCAATCCTAAACATATGATATACATAAAAAAAAAAGAACATAAACAATTTGTCCGTGTTGAGTTCCTTAAAATTAATCTTTGATATTTTCTCTTAGATGTTAAATTTTCTATTAAGATAAGGTTTGGTTGCGAAAAAGTCCTGAAAATCTGCAAGTTCATTGAATGTCCTTTTTTTTTTTCATTCAATATTATGGTTAGTTTTCCTGGATATGATATTTTTGGCCACAGGCCTAGTTCTTTTGATTATAGATATGTATTATTCCAGGACCTGTGGTCTTTTATTTGAGTTGCTGATAAATCCTATACAATTCTAATTTGTAGCTCCAGTATATTTGAATTTTTTGTTTGTTTCCTATAAAATTTTCTCTTTGACTTAGAGGTTTTGAAATTTAGTAATAATATTCCTATGTGTTTTCCTTGAAACACATAGGTGGTGGGGTCTTTTTAAGGTGGTGATCAGTAGATTTATTTTTTTTTTTTATTTCTACTTTCCCTTCAGGACAATTTTCTTGGATTATTTCCTGCATTACTGTGGAAATTATTTCTCTTTTTGGTCATAACTTTCTGGTAGTCCAATTATTCTTATATTTTCTCTTCTTGACCTGTTCTCCAGATCTATTGTTTTTCTTATAAGTTATTTTGCATTCTGTTCTATTTTTAAATTCTTGATATTTTATTTTATTATATTTTGGCTTCTTATAGCGTTTCCTGGCTTCCCCTTGCACAATTCTAATTTTCAAAAAAGTAGCTTCTTCTTTTTTATTTTTTTTATTATTATAGCTTTTTATTTACAACATATATGCATGGGTAATTTTTCAGCATTGACAATTGCAAAACCTTTTGTTCCAACTTTTCCCCTCCTTCCCTCCACCCCTTCCCCCAGATGGCAGGTTTACCAATACATGTTAAATATGTTAAAGTATAAATTAAATACAATATATATAAACAAGTCCAAACAGTTATTTTGCTGTACAAAAAGAATCAGACTTTGAAACAGTGTACAATTTGCCTGTGAAGGAAATAAAAAATGCAGGCGGACAAAAATAAAGGGATTGGGAATTCTATGTAGTGGTTCATATTCATCTCCCAGAGTTCTTTCCTTGGGTGTAGCTGGTTCAGTTCATTATTGCTCCATTGGAACTGATTTGATTCATCTCATTGTTGAAGATGGCCACATCCATCAGAATTGATCATCATATAGTATTGAAGTATATAATGATCTCTTGATTCTGCTCATTTCACTCAGCATCAGTTCATGTAAGTCTCTCCAGGCCTTTCTGAAATCATCCTGTTGGCCATTTCTTACAGAACAATAATATTCCATAATATTCACATACCACAATTTATTCAGCCATTCTCCAATTGATGGACATCCACTCAGTTTCCAGTTTCTGGCCATGAAGTAGCTTCTTCTTTAAGACTCTGGATCCCCTGTTCTAGTTGGTTAATTTTTTTTTCATAATCTTATTTTTATAAGATGGGTTTTTTTAAGTTTTTCCTCATTTTCTCTTATTTGACTTTTAAAGTCTTTGAGTTCTTCTATAAAGTCTTTCTTTTCAAGAAGTCATTTAACTCACTCTTTAGTAGAATCTTACTTTACTAAACTCTAAAGATGAATCCCAGTCTTCCTTATTCCCATATTAAGTTTCTACAGTTGGGTTCTTTTTCTTTGCCTATTCATTTTTTTATAGTGGAATTATTAGTTTAACCCTCTCTAATCCTGGGATGGAAAGATGGTGCCTCTGGCTTCACTTCAGTTCTCTCCTCTGACTTTCAGAATCCCAAACCAAAAACTTCACCCTCTTGCAAGTGCCTAAAGCCAACATGTACCTGCCCCATTGCTTCTGCTCTCACTCACCAGGTTTCTTCTTGGTTGAGTGTCTGCACCACAGCTGGACTTGGTTATTCTTTATCAGCCAAGGTTCTCACAGTCTTCCAGGTCTCAGACTCCAGACTCACTCTGAAAGTTTCTGTGGTTCAGGCTGAGGCTACCTCTGACCAGCTAACCCCAGAGATCTCGTGTTTGTGCAGAACTAGACTGGAGGAGTTTACATTATATTACATTAGCTAAACCCCATCCTGAAATCTTCTAGTTTTCTCAGGTTGTCCCAAGAAATCTTTGTTTTTCACTGTCTATGTTCACCCTGAGATGCAATTTTGTTTTGTTTCTGGGAGAAATCTGAAGAGGTTGGAATTTTCTGATTTATTCCACCATCTTCCCAGAATCCTCCCCCTGCCTCTTCTGTAATTTCAGTTAAGTTGGAAATCCCCCCTTACACAGGTATACTAGAGGCCATACAGTAAGACAAGTGAGACACAATATTTTAAACTTCTAGATAGGCAGAACAATTGTGGACAAAATTGTTAAGTTTATGCCTCCTGCTGATCCTTGCCCCCACCACTATTTCCCTGTTTCCCTCTTGACCCTTCATGGGCTTCATGTCCTTTTATTCTTATTTATTATACCTCTTAGAAAAATATGTGAAAGCAGTAGCAAACATGTGTCAATGAAATTCACTCAAAGACTATTTGTACTTTGAATTTTGTCTCGGTAACAAAAGATAGTTCCCCCCCCCCATTCTTGTTATAGAGAGTATTTAGGGAATTGAAAGCCAGTTAACTGGGTATATCTAGGAAGAGAAAGGGACATAGAGACATTCTAAAAGCTAATTATCTGGGTGTATCTTGAAAAAGGGGACACAGAGCTCTTCTGCTTTCCCCATTGCCCCTGAAATCAGGCCACATAAGTAGACACTCCAGCAAAATCCCAGCTTACCTATAAAGCACTAAAATAGTTTCTGGCTTGCTTTTTTTTTTTTTTATTCCTCCAAGTGATATAGCTTCAAGTAACAGGACTCATATGTAAAGGCTAAAAGATGAGAATCAGAGTGAGTAAAAACATCAGCCCGCAAAGCTATTTGCATTGTAAAACTGGAAATCACCTACTTAATATCAGGATGTGACTGTCACCATAAATCCAGAAGAAAAATGGGTTGCTTGGTTTTCTCAGGAAGCCTTTGTTAATGCTGAAAGATTATAAGACGGGCAAGCAGGCAAAGTTCCCTTTTACCTTGTGCTGTATAATTATAGGAAATGAAATACAGTTGATTATCTGAACAGGACTGAAATTTGAGCATCGAGAAAGGCAACAATATAGAATCTCTGTATTTCCTAACATACCAACAGTTTAACATCTAATAATACTCAGATTGTTTTTTTCCACTTTTTTTTCTCCCTGAAGTAGCTTATGGCCCATGATTTTGTTTATAATCCCAGCCAAATGTGATATTACAAGGATACAGGATAATATGCTCAATAGCTTGAACCACAGAGAGGTGAAAAACATTATTCTGTATTTTCTACAACACCTTAGTGCTAGGGATTCAAGTCCTGCTAGAATGCTCTAATTGGAAAGGCTGGTAAGAGCTAAATACCCTCCTCCATTTGCTGTCTAAACAAGAGACTAGGCCGTTCCTAGGAATGGGAGAGAAGCCAGTGGCAGTGAAGGAAGGAAGATTAAATGGTTCCCTGAGAAAAGGCTAAGGCATTTGGTCTGAGTGGGAGGAAGGTTGTGAGATAAGCATCTAAAGCTGAGCTTGAGGGGGAAGGATGGAATTGAGTGGGTGGTAGCAAAATCATCCTTGTTCTGAGCTTGTTTTCTTTTAGCATCTGTGAGGGTTTTTTTAAACTTTGACTTGCATGACCTGAAAGCTGAGATTCTTGCAGAAATTTGTGGACAAGAGGAAACTAGAAGATAAATGTAAAATGAAAGGACTGAGCTAAAAGACCTTTTGGGTCTCTTCCAACTCTTAACACTGTGAAACTGTGGAATGGGTATTTCCAATTCAACAGCATTTGTAAAATGCTTTCTATAGGTCAGACACTGAACAAATTTAGGAATACGAAGGCAGAAAATTAAATAGTCTCTGTCTACACAAAATTTAACAGGAAGGGAAGAAAAAAAGAAAAGGAGCAAAAAAGTATTTTTATGGAGCATTTTAAAAATATTTTAGTTGGTTGTCGTTTCAGTCATGTCCAACTGTTTGTAACCCCATTTGGAGTTTTTTTGTTGTTGTTTTTGGTTTTTTGGCAGAGATACTGCAGTGGCTTGCCATTTCCTTCTCCATCTTATTTACAGATGAGGAAACTGAGGGAAACAGGGTTAAGTATAAGAAAAAGTATCTTCTCAAGAACTCCACTAATGAATTATAAAAAGAATTTTATTTATGTTCTAGCAAAAGCAGGTATCTAATCTAATAGGCACACCCTTGAAGCCCAAAAGCACAGCCTTATATTCTCCGTCCCTGAAATACAATCTCCTCCTCTGTTTCCCCCATTGGCTGGGTACTATAGAAGTTGCAACCTATCCAAAGCATTTAATTCTCCTTCACGAGGTAAATCCCTACATCTGATTACATTTGCCATTAGCATTCACCTTATTTGGTCATCGTTCTCTTGAGTTACTATATTGACAATCCCTTCCCTCAAAGTACCACCAAAATATAATCAAAATGATAACTTATTTTTTTAAAGCTAACAATATTTAAGATGCATCAAGTTGCAATCAAGTAAAGGAAAAACCAAGACGCAATAATAATAAATTAAATGAAAACATACCAAAAAGAATGTAAGGTGGAATGCAAGTTAAATATATTGTATTTAACATATACTTTAACATATTTAACATGTATTGGTCAACCTGCCATCTGGGGGAAGGGGTGAGGGGAAGGAAGGGAAAAATTGGAACAAAAGGTTTTGCAATTGTCAATGCTGAAAAAATTACCCATGCATATATCTGGTAAATAAAAAGCTATAATAAAAATATATAAAAAGAAAGTATAAGGTAGACATCTACCTGTACAGAGTAGGATGCTTGAGCAAATTTGATTAATTTTTCTGATAACTAAAAATGGACTTTTTTAATGTTTAAAGTAGGAAAAAAATTGTCTCTAGAATCAAAACAAATGGACTCAATCCAGAGTATCTGGGTTAAAATTCCAGGCATGACATTATCTGTTTGATATTGGCTAAGTCACCTAACTTCCCCAAGCTTTCTATTTCCCCATTTGTAAAGTAAAGGCACCAAGTGGCCTCCAAAGTCTCTTCCAACTTCACTATAAATTACTATCTTATGATCTCTCTAAAAGCAGGTGCCAGTGAGAATATTGTTGAGAGAGATTTAGCTACTGTGCTAAAGGGCCGTTATCTGAAACTGAATCTCTTATGCCTGAAAGAACTGAACTTTAGGTAATCCAATCCATTTCATAAAGAAGAGGATTATGAATATTCATGCATCTACACAGATTCTTAAATGCAGGAAGCAATATAATTTCATAGAAACAGTACCTGCTCTGGAGTCAGATAATATAGGTTCAAATCTCTGATGCTTATTAACCATGTTGGGCAAATCATTTAACTTCTATGGGTGTTCATTTACTCACCTGTAAATTAAGAAGGATGGGCAGAGGGATTTTGAGTTCCCACTTAGTTCTAGATCCTTGCCACACTTTTCCCATCACTTCTGTGATCCTGTGATTTTTTTGTACCATTGTCTATTCATGGTCAGCTGAACAAAATTCCTGGGGGGGAGGAGGAGGAGGAGGTGACTTTTTGATTTGTTGAAAAGTTGGCAAGAAATCTATAAAAAAAAAAAAAGAAAAATCAGTATCTGTGTGTTCACTTTATATAGGCCACATTGGGTAAATGTTCTATCCTCCTAGCCTACCCTCCTTCCCCAAAAAAGACATGGTCCCTGCTCTGAAGAAATGTGTATTCAAGTGAAGGAAGACTCAAGAATGATAAAGGAAGTGAAAGCATACTTAATAACTTACCAGCAGATAGAATGATATACACAAGATGTTAAACTATATAGGAAGCAAAGATCTGTCCTTGGAACCCTTCTTTTCTCTCTCTGAACTTTTTTTCTCTTTTTAAGTCATTTTTCAGTCATATCCAACTTTTTATTATCCCCCCCCCCCGTGGGGTTTTCTTGGCAAGGAGTGATTTACCATCTTTATTTGTGTTATCTTTGATAAATCACAATTTCTCTTGAACAGTTTTCTTTTATGTAAAGGAATTGTAGTTTTGTTGTTTCAATTTACTCTTTGTTTTTTTTGTTTGGGTTTGTTTTGGTTTTTTTGTTTTATTTTTTTGACTTGTCCAGGGTCACACAGCTAGGAAATATTAAGGGCCTGAGGCCAAATTTGAACTCAGGTCCTCCTGTCAGTCTACTCTTTGTGACCCTATTTGGAGTTTTCTTGGCAAAGATACTGGAACAGTTTGTCATTTTACAGATGAGGAAACTGAGGCAAAGAGGGTTAACTGATTTGTCCAGGGTCACACAGCTTGTGTTTGAAGTTAGATTTGAGCTCAAATCTACTTGATTGTAAACCCAGCACTCTGTTCATCTAGCCTCATCATCTATCATAAATTTAATTTTATTTCTATAGAGATAGATCTATATTATCTAGCCTTAGCTTTCTTCTGAACTGTATCATCACTAGTCTGCCAGACATCTCCAGTTGAATATGTTATCAGCATCTCAAACTCAACATGTCTAATTGCCTTCCTCTCTAATCAGAACTCCCCTGTATCTGTTAATGTTTCCATTTACCCACAATCACAACCTTAGAATCATCTCTGACATTACACTCTTCCTTGTCCCCAATAGATAATTATAGGAACATAGATTTTAAAGCTGAAAGGTACCTTGAAGATCTTCTCATTCAGCTATATTAGGCAAAGAATTTTTTTTACATTTTTTAATTCAATAAAACATTACTTAAAAACATAAAAACTGTTCTTAGTTCAAGGACCTACAGAAAACAGGTGTTAGGTTGCTAGCTGACTGGTTTGCCAATTATATCTATGTAACGTTCTGATCGTCTCTCAGTTGTAATCCTTCTCTGGGAGGAGGTTTCTTTTCTGTATAATCTTTTCCTCTATGAGCAGGTTTCTTTGGGAGGCTTCTGGAGCTTCCAGCCAGCCTCTTCTTCTTCCTGAATCCTGGCTCTGAATCTCCTCCAGCTCTTGTCCTTCCCCAGTCCAGACTGCTCTCCAAGCTCACTGTTGCCTCTTTTTATCCTCCCAGAGAATGGGCGTGGGATCATACAATGAGCTTGCTCCTCCTAGAATTCCTAAGGTATAAACTCCCTTTAAAGGCCCAAACCAAAGGTCTGAGCCAGAGAACTGTCAAGTCAACCTGAGTTCTCACCTTGTAATTGTCCAGACAACCTGAATTCTCACCTTGTCACTGTCCAGACAACCTGAGTTCTCACCTAGTAATCCTAACATATCTATCCAACTCAACTGAACAAGAACAATTCCTTTACAAATAAGGAAAGGATTGGAGAGGCACTAAGTGATTTATCAAAGGTCACATAGATAACAGATGGCAAAACCAGAATTTGAACCCAGAACTTCTGATTTCTAATCCATTGCTTTTATTCCTGAATAATAATGCCTCAGTTGTCAAGACTTGGTGAATCTATCTCTACAACATTTCTCACATTCATCCCCTTCTTTCCATTTACAAATCTATCTTCCTAGTTCATCTCCTTATAATCTTTTAACAATAATATATGTCATAGTCTCCTAATTAGACTCCCAACTTCTATTCCTTGCCATAATTCATTCTCTAAAATGAACAATGTTATTATGCTTTTGGTTGTGTTTGGCTCTTCATGACCATATTTGGAGTTTTCTTGGCAGAGCTCCTGATGTGATTTGCCATTTCCTTCTCTATATTATTTTATGAATGAGGAAACTAAAGCTGCCCAAATCATCTGAGTTCTCTGATCAAGAATCTTCAGTGACTCCCTATTGCCTCAAGGGAAAATTTTTTTCTAATTCTTCAAACATGACATTTACAATCTGACTTTAATCTACATTTCCAAGATGATTGCAATTCATTCCCCTTCATGCGTGCTACACATTCCAACTATAGGGCCTACTTCCTCTTTAATACTTTGAAAGTCAGCTTCATTTCCCCATCTTTACACAGACTGTCCTCCATATGTGAATGCGCTCCATCCTTATCTTTGTCTCAGCCTCTCTAGATTCCTTCAAGACCAAATTCACCATGTTCTTTCTATTAGAAGCTTTTCCAGATCTTTTTAGAGCTCTTTTCCTCCTCTGATTATCTTTTGTATGCTTAACTGTCTAAGCCCCTAGTAAAATGTAAATTCCTTGAGGGCTGAGCAGAGATATTTGTTATTGTAGTTGGACAGTTTTCTCTATATGTATTATGCCCTGCAACTGGCATTGAATAAATACTTAATAAATGCTTGTTGCTTGGGATTTGTTTGAATGACTGAGGTCTGGTTGTGATCAGAATGGCTTTATGGAAAAAGGGAATCATAAAGAATGGGAAACAATGTACAGCAAATAAAATAAAGACTAGAGATCAAAAAAAGTCATCTTTTCAAAAAATAATAAAGTGAGGTTCTCAAATAGTTTGGAAAGCTTTTTCTCCTCTGACTAACATTTTGATGATGCTAAAAGTAGCAACCCTGAAATCTTACCAAGACTGTAAGAGTTGACACTTGGGTGATTCAGGCTCCACACTACAACTACTCAGAAACATGCAAAAATTCTTTTTCAAGTCCCCAAGAAATGCAAACACAAACTATTTCATCACTGCTGTCCACCCTTCATTCTGGCTGCTTCAGTGCTTTTACATGCATAAGGAAAGGTGATGGGCTCCCTATTATTGGATTTGTAGGGCTGATGATCAAGTACCCCAATTAGTGATTGAATTTAGGGTAGTTTATGTTGTTACTTCCAAAGCAAAAAATATTGGTCTGTTTCTTCTACTGTGGAAATGTATTTTGTAAGGAGCCTCAGTATTGTTGGGTTTTTTTAACTGGTTCTAATAAAAATGCTCCAAAGTAATAAAGTTTAAAATGGAAAGTAGCTTTATATTATGCAAAATACATATCAGAATTCCAAGTAAAGAAACAGAGATATGTCTGAAAGGCACACAACACTGAGTCTGGTATATAAAAATCCTGATTTCTTTTACTGGTGGAACTCCATGGCTGTAATAAAATGCCTGCTTCAGTGGGAAGTATGTTGTAGGAATGATACTGACCAACTGAATGTGGCTTAGATTAAATAGATGCTACCATGGAAATAATGCCATCAATCTGCAATAACCTTGAAAATGCCCATTAGTACACTTCTGGAATCCACACAAATTTTATCTACTTTTTCATACTCTTCTAAAATTGCTTTTTAGAAATAGTAAGAGATAGTGGTAAAATCTTACACAAGTTCAAAAAATCAATGCACTGGGTAGGAATATCTATATAGCAGTTGTTTTGAAAAATAACTGGGAATTTTAGAGGCCTTCAAGCTCAAGCTATGACAGCACAAAAAGCTAATCTTATCTTGAGCTTCATTGAAAAGCATCATGTCAGAAGCTACAGAAGTGATAGTCTTACCATAATTTGCACTAGTTAGAAGAAATTTGGAATATTGTATTTCATTTTGGGTGTACATTTTGTATTCTACTTGATAAACTGGGAAGTATTCAGAGGAGGATCACAAGGACGGTGAAAGGCTTTTAGACCGTGCCATGTAAGCATCAATTGAAGTAAATGAAGACATTTAGTCTGAAAAAGAAAAAAAAAAACTTAAGTTGCTAGGATAGCAGTCTTCAGATATTTGATATTTGAGGGATTAGCTTTGTTCTATTTGACCCTACAAGGGCAGAACCAGAGAAAGAAATAGGAATTACAAAGAGGCATATTTAGGCCTAGAATAAGAGAAAACTTCCTAACAATTGGAACTATCCAAAATTGGAATAAATGTGTAGATCCTGAACAGAGTGTCCTTAGGGGAAGGACCAGTATTCCAAAATTGGAATAAATGTATAGATCCTAAACAGATTGTGTCCTTAGGGGAAGGACCGGTATTAATTCTCCCCCCCTTTGATGTGCCAGCACACAGACTTCATTCTATTTATATTTTTAAAAAGTATTATTGTGCATCAGTTGCTCAGTCCTGTCTGACTTTTGGTGATCCCATGGACCAAAGCACCCCAGGCCCTTCTAACTTCTACTCTCTCAAAGTTTGTCCAAGTTCACATTCATTGTTCAAATTCACATTCACTTTCTATCCCTCTTATCTATTGCCATCACCTTCTCTGTTTGCCTTCAACCTTTCACAGAATAAAGTTATTTTCCATCTTCTCATTATATGGACAAAGTATTTAAGTTTTGGCTAACCGAAGCACTTAACCTTCTAGTGAACAGTCTAAATTTCTAAATTATTTTGTTTAAACATTGAATGATTTTATCTCTTTATTGTCCAAGGAACTCTCAAAAATCTTTGCCAACACCACAATTCTAAAGCATTGATTTTGTGGCACTTAGCTTTCTTTCTAGGGTAATTCTCACATTGCTATTGGAAAAACTATAGCTTTGACTATACCTACCTATGTCTGCTTTTTATTAAGCTGTCCAGATTTGCCATAGTTTTGCTTTCAAGGTGCAAGTGTGTGTGTGTGTGTGTGTGTGTGTGTGTGTGTGTGTATGTGTGTGTTTAATTTCATGGATGTAGTCACCATCTGCAGTGATCTTTGAGCCCAAGAATATAAAAGCTGGAACTACTTCCATTTCTTCTCTCTTCGTTTGCCAAGAAATGATGGGACCAGTTATCAAAAGCTTAATTTTTTGGTTTTTTGATGTTGTTTTGTTTTGTTTTGTTTTATGATAAATTTTTACACTCCTCTTTCACCTTCAACAAGAAGCTTCTTAATTCTTCTTCACTTTTTGCCATCTGAGTGGTATCATTTGCCTATCTGTGATTATTGATATTTTTACTGGTAACCTTAGTTCCTTAATTCGAAAGTATCAGGAATAGCTAGATGGCATAGTAGATAGAGTACCAACCCTAAAGTCAGAAGATCCTGAGTTCAAATCTAGCCTTAGATACCTAACACTTTTTAGCTGTGTGACTCTGGGCAAGTCACTTAATCCCAATTGCCTTACCAAACAAAACAGGGAAAAACTGTATTAGTAGTAAGTTTTACTTACCACAGCAAGACTTTCTTACTTCACATTGGTCAACTACTCCTTTGCTTTGAGCTTGTAACTATGTAAAAAGGAACTTCAGTTGTCATTGATCTTGATATTACTTATTCGTATGTGAAGTCTTAAAACATGAGAAAGTGGAGAAAACAAGAGCATCCCAAGATATATTGCATTCACTGACATGAACAACATAATCCCCACCAACATAGTCTTTGAGGGGAAAAAAAAGAAAGGGAGCGAGAGCCTATTTTTATAGAGCATTTTAAAAATATTTAAGTTGATTGTTGTCCTTTGAGTCATGTCTAACTCTTTGATGTCAAATGCCTGATTGGTTGCAGATTTGATGATGTAGTTGTATAGCCAGACATGAAGTATTAACCTTTCATAGTGATAAATGACATAGGCAGTCCTGAGATCTAAATGGAATACAAAGAGGAAACCAAAAGTTTCTACTTCAAAGATATATCTTCTATGGTCTTGACCAAGATGAAAGAAAATCCTGAAGTAAAAACAAACTTGGGAAAACTGTTACAAATGCTATTATCACAATACTAGCCTCTCAATGATTTCCAACTTGAGGCCATCAAAGATGCTAGTGCTGGACTCAGTGTGGTATGACTGACCAAATGCTGTTATTATTGTTTATGGTTCAGTCACAAAGATTGATGCTGAGAGAAATATGTTGATCTTTGAACTTGGAAGTGGCACTTTAACATCTCCATTCTTACCATTGAAAGTTGCATCTTTGAGATTAAATCCATAGCTGAGGATACCCATTTGTATGTGAAGGACTTTACAACTGCATGATCAACTTGCTGAGTTCAAATGAAAGCATTTAAAAAAATCATTGAGAACAAGAGGGCTGTCCAACGATTGTGCACCATTTGTGATGTGCAAAAGGTACCTTTTCTTCCCTGTCCAATATTGAGGTTAACTTTCTCTATGGATCTATCAACTACTTTTCCCCTATCACCCATGCCTGTTTTGAAGAATTGAATGATGATCTCTTCCATGACACACTATGGAAATGTCCCTAAGGGATACCTAACTAGATAATGCATAGATTTGTGACATCATCTTGGGTCCATTTGTATCCTCAAATTCCAGAAACATCAATAAAACTTCTTGAGTCAAAAGGATCTCCTTCAGTGTATCGATCCAGATGAGTATGTTATCTATGGTGCAACTGACCCAGACTGCCATCTTTTCTGGAAATAAATTTGAGAATATTCAGGACTCCTCTTTTCCTTGTTATTGAAACTGCTCCCATCCAATCATATAAATCTTTATTAAGCACCCACTATGTTGCTGGCACTGTGCTAAGCAGTGGGGATACAATTAATAAAAACAAAGACAGTTCTTGTTTTCAAGGAATTTACACTCTAATAAGGGAAGACAACATACAAAAGGAGGTGAGGGAAAGAGCAATACAACAGGGGGCATCTTATTCCCTAGAGATGAAAGCACTTAAGAGTAGCATATGCAGATGGAGGGAAATGAGAATACTATTTTTGCCCTCAATAAACGAAGACATAGGGGGAAATTTGGTACTTCACCTTCCAGCCCTTCAAACAGAGTAGAGAAGGCTGAAAGAGAAAGTGTTTGAACTCATAGGAGTGTTCCTCAGATTGAATATAACATTTGATATTGATGCAAATGGCATCCTCAATGTGTCTACTATGGATAAGAGCACAGACAAGAAAAATAAGATCACCATGATCAATGGCAAAGATCATCTGAAAAGAAGACCTTCAAAGTGTAGTCCAGGAGCAATACAAGACTGGAGATGAGAAAGAAAGAGACGAGATATCTAGAAAAAATTCATTTGAATCTTAGACAAGAAACTCCAAGGCAAAACTGATGATGAAGACTAATAGAAGATCTTTGAAAAATCTAACAACTATCAGCTTGTTTTATAAGAACCAAACTACTGAGAAAGAAGATTTTGAGCTCCAGCAGAAAGAACTGGAAAATGTCCAGTTTTATTAAGTTATATCAGAGTGCAAGTGGTATGTCAGGAGCTATACTAGTGGGTTCCCAGGTGGTAAAGCATCTTCATCCAGAGGTCTTTTTTTTTAAAGCTTTTTTTTTTCAAAACATGCACAGATAATTTTTAAACACTGACCCTTGCATAGCCTTGTGTTTCAGATTTTCCCCTCCTTCCCTCACCTCTCTCCTAGATGAAAAGCAATCCAATATATGTTATTCATGTTAAAATATATGTTAAATCCAATATGTCAAAACATATTTATACAATTCTCTTGTTGCACAAGAAAAATAAGATCAAAAAGGAAAGAAAATGAGTAAGAAAACAAAATGCAAGCAAACAGCAACAAAAAAGTGAGAATGTTATTTTGTGATCCACATTCAGTTCCCACAGTCTTCTCTCTGGATGTATATGGCTCTCTTCATCACAAGATCATTGGAACTGGCATCAACCATCTCATTGTTGGAAAGAGCCATATCTATCAGAATTGATCATCTTATAATATTGATATTTTCATGCACAATGATATCCTGGTTTTGCTCACTTCACTTAGCATAAGTTCCTGTAAATCTCTCCAGGCCTCTCTGAAATTATCCTGTTGGTCATTTTTTATAGAACAATAATATTCCATAACATTCATATACCAACTTATTCAGCTATTCTCCAACTGATGGACACCAACTCAGTTTCCAGTTTCTTGCCACTACAAAAAGGGCTGCCACAAACATTTTTACTCATATGGGTCCCTTTCCATCTTTTAAGATCTCTCTAGGATATAAGCCCAATAAAAACACTGCTGGATCAAAGGATATGCACAATTTGATGATTTTTTGCACAGAGTTCCAAATTGCTCTCCAGAATGGCTGGATCCATTCACAGTTCCACCATAACTGTATTAGTTAATGTATTAGTGTCCCAGTTTTCCTACATCCCCTCCAACATTCATCATTATCTTTTCCTGTCATTTTAGCTAATCTCAGAGGTACATAGTGGTGTCTCAGAATTCTCTTAATTTGCATTTCTTGATCCATAGTGATTTAGAGCATCTTTTCATATGATTAGAAATGGTTTTAATTTCTTCATCTGAAAATTGTCTGTTTATATCCTTTGACCATTTATCAATTGGAGAATGGCTTAAATTCTTATAAATTTGAGTCAATTCTCTACATATTTTAGAAATGAGGCCTTTATCAGAATCTCTAAATGTAAAAATGTTTTCCAAATTTATTGCTTCCCTTCTGATCTTGTCTGCATTAGTTTTGTCTGTACAAAAACTTTTTAACTTAATATAATCAAGATTATCTATTTTGTGATCAATAATTATCTCTAATTCTTCTTTGGACACAAATTCCTTCCTTCTCTACAGATCTGAGAAGTAAATTATCCTATGTTCTTCTAATTTGCTTATAATATCACTCTTTATGTCTAAATCATGAACCCATTTAGACCTTATCTTGGTATGTAGTGTTAGATGTGGGTCCGGAGATACTTTTAATGGACATACCATTAAAAAGCTCAACTAAAAACAACAGAAAAAAGAGCATTCCACATAGTTTTCCAAAAATTGAAGAACTCAAATTTGTAGTCAACTTAATGACATTTAAGCTGCAAATCTGAGCATTCCGAATAATTAAATGTATGCAGAAGGAAGGAAGGTAACAGTATTCCACTTTTTCAGTATTATACATAAGTGGAAATACAATTATTTCCCTAGAGAATAAAAATCTATTTAAAATTATCACCACGAAAGAAATGCCAGTAGTTTACCTCTCTCTGAAGTTCTTCAAACAGAAGCTGGATGAGAACTTTGTCAGGGATATTGTAGAGCAAATCCTTGTTGTAACATGAGTTGAACAAAATGACCTCTCAGGTCCTTTCCAGCTCTGAGAGTATGATTTTGTGACTAGAAACCAAATTGTACAATAATGGGTTGAAGGGGGGGGAAAAGAAATAGGAATGGCATGATAACTGCATTCAGCTATTTGAAAGACTGAATATAGAGAACAGTTTCAATTTTGTATTTATCTCCAGAAAATGATGGCTGAAGTTACAAAAGAGCATACTTAGACTTGATAGAAAGAAAAACTTCCTACCAATTCGAGCTGTCCAGAAATGAAATGAATTAATCTGGGAGACAGAAGATTGGTCTTCCCTGGAGATCATATAATAAAGGCTAAACAACCATTTATTAGAAATGTTGCTGAAGGAATTCCTTCTCAGGTACAGATTAGACTAGATAACTCTTATACTTTCCAGTTGTGATATATTGAGATCTTTATAATGCTGTGAAGCTTAATGAAATCTCCCTAACCTATTAAAATAGAAGAATTAGATAATTATTAGAAATAACCAATGAAAAATCAATTGTCTGATTTCAAGATTTTTGTCCTAATCAAGGGAACCGTTTTTTTTTTTAAATCAAAATTTGAGAACTTTTCCAATTTTAGTATAACCATTTGGTGATTTTAGGCGCCAAACCAAATTAGAATAATATCATTTCAATATGAGTAAATGACAATTCTTGTCTCTTGATTACAAGATTAGTAATGGTCAATGATTTTACAGTAACTAAGTAGAGTTTTGAATTCTTTTAAACTTCAAATGTAAAGTAAAATACAACAAAGGGCTTAAAAAAAAGTTTCTGTTTGGGATTAACCTAATCTCAGTCTTGTTATAGTGGATTCCATCTCATTGGAGCTCTTCAATTAGATTCTGGAAGAACACTTATAAAGATGGCTATGGGAAGCATTCTTAATCCACTAAGGATTGGACTGAGTGGTTGCTGTGGTCAATGCCCTCTGATAGGTATCTATCTTGTGATTCCTTACTGGAGCACTCTGATTGATGTAGTCCTTCTCAAAATCCTTCTTTGGAGAACCCAAATTGCTCCAAAGGGATTGATATGTTAGGAAACCAAACACAAATTTTGAGTTTGCTGATGTGCTCAAGAAACCATGAAAAGGTCTTGACACTTATTAGTGTATGAACCTGGATACGTAACTTAACCCGGATTGCCTTCTCAAAACAAAAAAGAAAAGAAAAAAGAAAAAAAAACAATCGGAAAGCGGGAAACCGTTCCACTTCACAACTACTCACAAATTCCTATGCCCATTTCTACAAGCATTGGGTCTTTTTCAAGGTAAAATACCATATTTATCTTCTGGTGCAATAATTGCCGTGAACAGTCTGTGAATGAGTTGGTTCTCACCACCGCCACCTCCACCTTCTGCTATGACATCTGGTCCCCAAGAACCAGATTTGCAGCCTGTCCAACTTTTTCAAAACTTTGCCAGCTCATGTCTGTCCTCCCTCAACAAAAGAACCAGAATGAGAGATAAGCTGCCACCATTTATTATGGAATATATACCCAATTAATATGTATAAACTGACTTCCCCTTTTTTTATTAAATTCTTAATTTTTTTAACATATCACTGAGTGTTATGCTCCATTTTCTTCATAAGAACTGTGGTTTTTATTGCACAATTTTGCATAGTATGATGTTCTTGTTATAGCAAACTGTTTGTGTTTGTTAAAGCAGAGCTAACTGTAGTTACATTCTTGACTTCGACCATTATTAAGTGAAAAAGAACCACCAATTTTTACATTAAGATTGAATCTAAAAGCTTATCTTCAGTCACTCTTATGCCTAAATATTGAAAGTAATCATCATGATATGATGTGAAAAACTCATTTGTCTAACTTTTCCCCTGACTTCCCATTGTCTTCAAGAAGTACTTTAAGATATCCACATGTATTGCCTAGAACACTATTATCTTATCCCCTCTATGATATGGTATTGCTTTATCTGATTTTTTAGTCAGAATAGAATAAAGGTCAGCAACATTTGGATTGAGAGAAGGCAGAAGCAAAAATTCTCTTCTTCATGAGGCATGAAGACAATGCAGAGAAGAGCAGGATTAACTAAAGTGCTCCAATAGGGGATCACAAAACTGACACTCATCAGAGGAGCATTGAGCAACTTAGGAGCAGACAAGACCATAACCACCAAATCCTCAAATTAAAAAGAACCACAGCATCCATTCAATTCAATCCTTAGCTGACTAAGAATACTTTCTATGGCATTTCTTCTAAGTAGTCTTCCAGAATCTATTTGAAGAGCTCCAATGAATTGCAGTCCACTACTTTCCAAGACAATATATTCCACATTTTGGGGGTAACTAATATATTTTTTTAATATTTAGTCTAAATCTGCCTTTTAAACTTCTAGCCATTGATTCTAGTTCTGTCCCTTTGCGCAAATCAAACAAGTTTAATCTCTTTCATATGAGAGTAAGCTACCATAGGGACAAAATTTGTGATTTCATTGACATAAAAAGTTCCCAATTAAGGAAACTTATTCTTCTAATACAGGTCAGAACCTGCTCTGCAACTTATAAAGAATTGTTGGGATCATTGAGAAATTAAGTAACTTCTGAAGGGTCACACAATCTGTGAATATTGGAGTACTGGATCTGAAGCCAGTTCTCTATCTATGCTCATATAATATTTTCTTTTAAACCATTTCTTTTCCAGGATAAATTTTCATATAGCACAATCTCCAGTTTTTCCCCATCTTAGTTCTCTTCAGGGTTTGTTCAACCATTATCAATGTCATTCCTAATATTCAGAATTGAACACAGAACTTCAAAATTGGTATATTACCCTGGATAACAGATTCTGGATACTATTTTTATTTTAATACAACTAAAGATCTCATTAACTTTGGAGAATATGGCACTCTGTGGACAAATAGTATCTATTGGACCTAATATCACTAATTCCATTCCATCCAGATCTTTTGTACAGAAATTGTTACAAGTCAACTTTCCACCCCAAGCCCTCCTTGCCCCTAACCAGTTCTTATAGTACAGATAGAAAAAAGGGAAAATATATTTTAATATAGAATAAATAATAAAATAAATATATGTTATATTTATATAAAAAGTATATCTTACTTACTTAAGTTTTGACATAAGCAAGTCCTAACTATTTGTCTACAAACATTTCTTAGGCTTGCTATTGTTTTACAAACCCTTTCTCTTACTTTCCTTTTTTCTTGGTAATTATTTTAAATTGAAAACTAGAGTTCCCTATAAATAAGAGCTCAAGCAATCACAGAAACTGTATTAAATAAAGAACAAATAACCAATTTACAACTATTCCTCAGATAGTAATTAGTTGCAACCATTTGCTATAATGTAAAATGCATTACTTTTCAACAGTACCAAAATTAATTGTATTCTGAATTTGTTTCTATCTCATGTTGTCAATTAACTTTCTTTTCTACAAATCTTGCATCGCTAAGACATTTTAATGCTATAAGGAAATAACAGGATAAGAGTAGCATTATTCTTACATTAATAGTAATATTTTTTAATTACTTGGTGACTTTCCCTGAGGAGGAAGCTGATTGTCCTCAAGTTTTAAGTGGCTATAATAAAGCCTTTCCTTGTTTACTCCAGGAAATTTCACAAATCAGTAACAGAATTGTGTTTCTCCTGAATTTTATAATATAAATATTTCCCAAAGGATGATGCAAGTGATAAATTATAGTGATAACCAAAGAATTTTTCTAGTCAATTGAAGTTGGGCTTGAACTAAAAAGCTTAAAATAATAGGATTGATCCACTGCTTAAAACATTTGACATTGCTAGGTAAGGTAAATAAGAAAATTACTCTTTTCTCTTGTCATTATCAGGAGATGCTTTGGAGCACAGTGAGCAAAAATATGAACACTCTGGAAAAGATCCAAATCCAGGTAATCAGCATAGTAGGAAAACTAGAACCCCTGTCCTATATATAACCTATAACCTGGAGATGCTTAGTCTATAAAGATTTTTAGGATTATATAATATCTGTCTTCAAATATTTGAAGATTGTCCTGTGGAAGGGTGCTTATTTTTACTCTGTTTGACGAAATAACTAGAATTAGTAGATAGACATTGCCAGAGGTAGACTGCAGATCATCATAAAGAAAAAATAATCTAACAATTACAATTGTTACAAAAGTAGAATGGGCTTCTTCATGAGGTAATGAATTACAAGTTGTTAAGTCTTCAAGGAAAGATTGGATAACCAATTGTTGACTTGTGGGGGATGATACTGAGCAAAGCTTCTTAAATTTTTTCCACTTGAGAACGCTTTTTGCAGGAAAATTTTTTACATGACCCCAATATATAGGTATATAAAATCAAGCATTTACTGGTAATAAAACATAACTAAAATTATTTTAAAACAATTCTTTAGTACACATGTAGTGGACCAGCAGAGAAATTAGAGCCTAGGATAGAGGATACACTGAGGGACACCAGAGCATAGCAGGATCTGACTGTGCCCACCCAGGACTGGAAAGACTCAGGACAGACCATAATACAGCTCTTCCAGGCATTCTGCAGCTAGGGGCTCTTGTTGGGGGGCAGTCACAAACCTGCACAGCAGGGGTACAGCCCAGGGCAGCCTCACATCTGCACAATAGGGGGCTCGGCCTGGGGTAGTGGAATTTCCCCAGCTCAATTGCTTCTGGTGTGGTGAAGGATAGGACAATTACTAATACTCAAAGCAGGTGTTTGGGGTGGGGGGGATGGTGATACTTTTGCTGCTTAACCTCTATCCCCAAGGTAATTGCTAGTCCTCACAGTGAGGCTCCTTGAAGGGCACCTACACAGCCTGGCCTGTGATACCCAGGCCTAACTTCTCTGTGGAGCTCTTCCCAGAGCACTCCCACAGCTCGGCCACTCCTTGCAGCCCATTGAAAGGACAAGCTGTCCATATACCCATCCTTACTCTGCAGAGGAAGCTGGTAACCTCCTTGCCCTGAAGGCAGACCCTGAAGGCTTTAAAAAAAGAATGAGTAAAAAAATGAAGAGAACAATTAACAGCTTCTATACAGAAAGACAGTGGGTTTCCAACCCCAGGAGACTAATAGCAAAGAGACCTCCAGACAATACCCCAAATAACACTCTCCTAGAAGAGACTATTAAAAATCTCAAAAGAGAGAAGAAAAATGGGGAAAGGAAAGAGAAGCTATGCAAGAGAGTAACAACTTCCTAAAATGTGAATTGGAAAAAGTAAACAACTTCCTGAAATGTGAATTGGAAAAGGTAAAGGATTCACAGGAAGTGCAGAGAAACAGAATTAAGGAATTGGAAAAGGTAAAGAGATCACAGGAAAGTAGAATCTATGAATTGGAAAAGATAAAGAATTACCAAGAAAGTGGGATTTGTGAATTGGAAAAAGAAAATAACTCACTAAAAAACAAATTTAATGAAATGGAAAAAAATTCCATAGAGCAAAACAACTCATTTAAAAACTCAATTGGACATATACAAAAAGAAGTTAAAAAAAAAGCTAATGAAGAAAATAACTCATTAAAAATCAGAACTGAACAAATAGAAATAATGATTCATTGAGACACCAAGAATCAGTCAAACAAAACCAAAAAAATGAAAATCTGGAGAAAAATGTCAAATATCTACTTGGCAAAATGACAGACCTGGAAAATAGATCTAGGAGAGATAATCTGAGGATTACTGGACTTCCCAAAAATTATGATGAGAAAAAGAGCCTAGATAATATTTTACAGGAAATAATCGAAGAGCACTGCCCAGAGATAATAGAACCAGAAGGTAAAATAGGCATTGAAAGAATTCATTGAACACCTTCTGAAAAAGACCCTAAAAGGAAAAAAAAAAAAACTCCACAGAAAGTTGTGGCCAAATTTCAGAACTCTCAGACAAAGGAAAAAAATATTACAAGCAGCCAGGAAAAAAACAATTCAAATACCAAGGTGCCACAATAAGAGTCACTCAAGATCTGGCTGCCTCTACATTAAAGGATCAAAAGGCCTGGAATCTGATATTCTGAAAGGCAAAAGAACTTGGAATGCAGCCAAGCTAAGTTGAACATTTTCTTCCATGGAAGAAGATGGACATTTAATGAAATAGATGAATTCCATTTGTTTCTGAGGAAAAAAAAACAGATCTAAACAAAAAATTTGATCTCCAATCATATGACTCAAGAGAAGTGGAAAAAGGTAAAAGGAACTCTTGAGAACTACATTTCTACATGTATAATATGATTTTCCTGATATAACAAAAAAAACGGGGAATTAGAAATGGAAAGGGGATAGTGTCAGAAAAATGGAAAAGGGGAGATAAAAGAGGGAAACTACATCCCACAAAGAGGCAAAGAAAACATATCATATCTGAGGGAAACTAGAGAAGGGGAGGAACATTGTGTGAATCTTACTCTCATCAGAATTGGCTCAAAGAGAAAATAATTGACATATTACCTTACAGAAAATTCTCTCTCACCTAATTTAAAAGGGGGAGAGGAAAAGGAAAAAGGAAAAGAGTAATAAGGAAAGGGGACAAGAAAGGGAAAGGGATTTAAAAGGAGAAGGGAGCGATACTAAAGTGGGAGGGCTGCCTGACACAGTGGGGCTCATAAGTTTAATACTGGACAAGGGGGTCGGGGGGGCAAGGGAAAAAAGCATAATCTGGGGATAATATGATGGCAGGAAATATAGAATTAGTAATTTTAACTATAAATGTGAATGGGATGAACTCTCCCATTAAGTGGAAATAAATAGCAGATTGGATCAAAACTTAGAACCCTACAATATGTTGTTTACAGGAAACATATTTAAAGCAGGGAGATACATACAAAGTAAAGGTAAAAGGCTGGAGCAGAAGCTACTATGCTTCAAGTGAAGTCAAAAAAGCAGGGGTAGCTATCCTTATCTCAGATCAAGCAAAAGCAAAAATTGATCTAATCAAAAGAGATAAGGAAGGAAACTGTATCTTGCTAAAGGGTAGCATAGACAATGAAGCAATATCAATACTAAATATATATGCACCAAGTGGTATAGCATCTAACTTCCTAAAGGAGAAGTTAAGAGAGTTGCAAGAAGAAATAGACAACAAAACTATAACAGTGAGAGATCTCAACCTTGCACTCTCATAATTAGATAAATCAAATGACAAAACAAATAAGAAAGAAAGTAAAGAAGTAAATAGAATATTAGGAAAATTAGGTACAATAGCTATTTGGAGAAAACTGAATGGTGACAGAAAGGAGTATACTTTCTTCTAAGCAGTTCATGGAACCTATACAAAAATTGACCATATATTAGGATATAAAGATCTCAAAATTAAATGCAGGAAGGCAGAAATACTAAAGGCTTTCTTTTTAGATCATAATGCAATAAAAACTACATTCAACAAAAAGTTAGGAGTAAATAGACCAAAAAGTAATTGGAAACTAAATAGTCTCATCTTAAAGAATGATTGGGGGAGGGGCAGCTAGGTGGCACAATGGATAGAGCACCAGCCTTGAATTCAGAAGGACCCAAGTTCAAATCTGGTCTCATACACTCAACACTTCCTAGCTGTGTGACCCTGGGCAAGTCACTTAACCCCAGCCTCAGGGGGGAAAAAAAAAGAATGATTGGGGGGAACAGCAAATTATAGACACAATTAATAATTTCACTCAAGATAATGACAACAATGAGACAGCATACCAAAATTTGTGAGATGCAGCTAAAGTGGTAATAAGGGGAAATTTTATATCTTTAGAGGCTTACTTGAAGAAAATAGAGAAAGAGAAGATCAATGGATTGGGCTTACAACTTAAAAAGCTAGAAAAAGACCAAATTAAAAGCCCCAATCAAATACTAAACTTGAAATTCTAAAATTAAAAAAAGAAATTAATAATATTGAAAGTAAAAAAAATATCAAACTACTAAATAAAACTAAGAGTTTGCTTTATGAAAAAAAAACAATAAAATAGATAAACCTTTGGTAACTATGATTAGAAAAATGAGAGAGGAAAATCAAATTGTTAGTCTTAAAATTGAAAAGGGGGAACTTTCCACCAATGAAGAGGAAATTAGAGAAATAATAAGGAGTTACTTTGCCCAACTTTGTGCCAATAAATTTGATAACCTAAGTGAAATGGATGACTACCTCCAAAAATATAGGCTTCCCAGATTAACAGAGGAGGAAGTAAATTGCTTAAATAGTCCCATTTCAGAAAAAGAAATAGAACAAGCTATTAATCAACTCCCTAAGAAAAAATCTCCAGGACCAGATGGATTTACATG
The DNA here is from genome assembly GCF_048593235.1 of Sminthopsis crassicaudata. Lineage (NCBI taxonomy): Eukaryota > Metazoa > Chordata > Mammalia > Dasyuromorphia > Dasyuridae > Sminthopsis > Sminthopsis crassicaudata. Next base: position 246,925,163 of record NC_133619.1, read on the forward strand.
TGAATTCTACCAAACATTCAAAGAACAATTAGCCACAATGCTATAAAAAACTATTTGAAAAAATAGGGAATGAAGGAGTCCTACCAAATTCCTTTTATGACACATCATGGTACTGATGCCCAAACCAGGTAGGTTGAAAATGGAGAAAGAAAACTATAGACCAATCTCCCTAATGAATACAGATGCCAAAATCTTAAATAAGTTATTAGCAAAAAGACTATAGAAAATCATCCCCAGGATAATACATCATGATCAAGTAGGATTTATACCAGGAATGCAGGGCTGGTTCAATATTAGGAAAACTATTAGTATAATTGGCCATATTAATAGGCAAATTAACAAAAATCATATGATCATCTCAATAGATGCAGAAAAAGCATTTGGTAAAATCCAACATCCATTCCTATTAAAAACACTTGAGAGTATAGGAATAAATGAACTTTTCCTTAAAATAATAAGTAGCATCTATTTAAAACCATCAGTAAGCATCATATGTAATGGGGAAAAACTGCAACCATTCCCATTAAGATCAGGAGTGAAACAAGGTTGCCCACTATCACCATTACAATTCAATATTGTATTAGAAATGCTAGCTTTGATGGCAGAAACTAAGCATGGACCCACATTTAACACCACATACTAAGATAAGATCAAAATGGATCCAAGATTTAGGCATAAAGAACGAAATCATAAATAAATTGGAGGAACATGGGATGGTTTACCTCTTGGACTTGTGAAGGAGGAAGGAGTTTGTGTCCAAGGGAGAACTAGAGACCATTATTGATCACAAAATAGAAAATTTTGATTACACCAAATTAAAAAGTTTCTGCACAAACAAAACTAATACAAACAAGATTAGAAGGGAAGTAACAAATTGGGAAAACATTTTTACAGTTAAAGGTTCTGATAAAGGCTCATCTCCAAAATATATAGAGAATTAACTTTAATTTATAAGAAATCAAGCCATTCTCCAATTGACAAATGGTCAAAGAATATGAACAGACAATTTTCAGATGATGAAATTAAAACTATTTCCATTCATATGAAAGAGTGTTCCAAATCACTATAGATCAGAGAAATGCAAATTAAGACAACTCTGAGACATCATTACACACCTGTCAGATTGGCTAAGATGACAGGAACAAATAAGGATGAATGTTGGAGGGGCAGTGGGAAAACTGGGACACTGATGCATTGTTGGTGGAGTTGTGAAAGAATCCAACCATTTTGGAGAACAATCTGGAATTATGCCCCAAAAGTTATCAAAATGTGCATACCCTTTGATGCAGCAGTGCTACTATTAGGCTTATATCCCAAGGAAATACTAAAAAAGGGAAAGGGACCTGTATGTGCCAAAATGTTTGTGGCAGCCCTTTTCATAGTGGCTAGAAACTGGAAAATGAATGAATGTCCATCAATTGAAGAATGCTTGGGTAAATTATGGTATATGAATGTTATGGAATATTATTGTTCTGTAAGAAATGACCAACAGGAGGAATACAGAGAGGCTTGGAGAGACTTACATCAACTGATGCTAAGTGAAACGAGCAGAACCAGGAGATCATTATACACTTCAACAATGATACTGTATGAGGATGTATTCTGATGGAAGTGGATATTTTCAACATAGAGAAGAGCTAATCCAATTCCAATTGACCAATGATGGACAGAATCAGCTACATCCAGAAAAGGAACACTGGGAAATGAGTGTAAACTGTGAGCATTGTTTTTTGTTTTGTTTTGTTTTGTTTTTCTTCCCAAATTATTTTTACCTTCCGAATACGATCCTTCCTTTGCAACAACAACAACAAAATTCGGTTCTGCACATATATATTGTACCTAGGATATACTATAAGATATTTAATATGTATGGGAATGCCTGCCATCTAGGGGAGGGGGTGGAGGGGAGGAGGGGAAAAATTCGGAACAGAAGGGAGTACAAGGGATAATGTTGTAAAAAAAAATTACCTATGCATATGTACTGTCAAAGAAAATGTTATAATTATAAAAATTAATTTAAAAAAAGAAATGCTAGCTTGGGCAATAAGAGTGGAGAAAGAGATTAAAAGGAATTAGAGTAAATAATAAGAAAACCAAATTAATCACTCTTTGCTGATGATATGATGGTATACTTAGAGAACCCCAAAGTTTCTATTAAAAAGCTATTAGAAATAATCCACACCTTTAGCAAAGTCACAGGATACAAAATAAACCCATATAAATCAGCAGCATTCTTATATGTCATTAACAAAGTCCAACAGTTAGTTACAAGAGAAATTCCATTTAAAGTAACTACCAATTGTATAAAATATTTAGGAATCTATCTGCCAAGAGAAAATCAGAAACTATATGAGCAAAACTACAAAACACTTTCCACACAAATTAAGTCTGATCAAACCAATTGGAAAAATATTAAATGTTCTTGCATAGGACGAGAAAATATAATAAAGATGACAATACTTCCTAAACTAATCTATTTATTTAGCACTATATCAATCAGACTCCCAAAAAAAATTTTTAATGACCTAGAAAAAATAACAACAAAGTTCATAGGGAAAAACAAAAGGTCAAGAATTTCAAGGGAATTAATGAAAAAGAAAATCAAATGAAGGTGCCCTGGCTGTACCAGATCTAAAATTATATCATAAAGCAGCAGTTACCAAAACCATTTGGTATTGGCTAAGAAATAGACTAATTGATCAGTGGAATAGGTTAAGTCCAAAGGATAAAATAATCCATAACTTTAATAATCTAGTGTTTGAAAAACCAAGGACTCCAGCTTTGGGGATAAGAACTCAATGTTTGACAAAAATTGCTGGGAAAACTAGAAATTAATATGGCAGAAACTAAGCATTGACCCACACTTAACACCATACACCAAGGTCAGGTCAAAATGGGTTTATGACCTAGGCATAAAGAATGAGATTATAAATAAATTAGAGGAACATTGGATAGTTTACCTCTCAGACCTGTGGAAGAGGAATGAATTTATGTCCAAAGAAGAACTAGAGATCACTATTGATCACAAAGTAGAAAACTTTGATTACATCAAATTGAAAAGTCTTTGTACAAACAAAACTAATGCAGACAAGATTAGAAGGGAAACAATAAACTGGGAAAACATTTTTACAGTCAAAGTTTCTGATAAAGGCCTCATTTCCAAAATATATAGAGGATTGACTCTAATTTGTAAGAAATCAAACCATTCTCCAATTGATAAATGGTCAAAGGATATGAACAGACAATTCTCAGATAAAGTGAAATTATTTCTAGCCATATGAAAAGCTGCTCCAAGTCATTATTAATTAGAGAAATGCAAATTAAGACAACTCTCAGATACCACTACACACCTGTCAGATTGGCTAGAATGATAGGGATGCTGATTGTTGGATGGGATGTGGGAAAACTGGGACACTGATACATTGTTGGTGGAATTGTGAATATATCCAGCCATTCTGGAGAGCAATTTGGAACTATGCTCAAAAAGTTATCAAAATGTGCATACCACTGGGCTTATATCCCAAAGAGAACTTAAAGAATGGAAAGGGACTTGTATGTGCAAGAATGTTTGTGGCAGCCCTCTTTGTAGTGGCCAGAAATTGGAAACTACATGGATGCCTATCAATTGGAGAATGGCTGAATAAATTGTTGTATATGAATAGCATGAAATATTATTGTTCTGTAATAAATGACTAACAGGATGATTTCAGAAAGGCTTGGAGAGACTTACATGAACTGATGCTGAGTGAAATGAGCAGGACCAGGAGATCATTATACACTTCAACAACAACATTGTATGATGATCAATTCTGATGGATTTGGTGATTTTCAACAATGAGATAAACTAAATCAGTTCCAATAGAGCAGTAATGAACTGAACCAGCTACATCCAGCAAAAGAACTCTGGGAGATGACTATGAACCACTGCATAGAATCCCAATCTCTCTATTTTTATCCACCTGCATTTTGGATTTCCTTCACTGGCTAATTGTACACTATCTCAAAGTCCAATTCTTTTTATACAGCAAAACAACTGTTTGGACATGTATGCATATATTGTATTTAATTTATACTTAACATATTTAACATGTATTGGTCAACCTGCTACCTGGGGGGGGGGGGTTGGAAAATTAGAACAAAAGGTTTGACAATTGTCAGTGTTGTAAAATTACCCATGCATATATCTGGTAAATAAAAACTATTTTTAAAAAATACAAAAAGGGCAGAACAGGAATCCTCCTGAACAACCGAAGAAAACCCAAAAAAAGACCCTACTCCAGGGATTCATCAGTGTGAAACACAAACATCTCTGGGCTACCTCCACAGAAACACAGAAACATAAAGTAAGGATCCTAGGCAAGAAGGAACAAGCACACCTTGTGAGGGTAGAAGCAGAGGAGTAGGGCTGCTGCTGACTGTGGGTACCTGCTGGAGAATGGAACTCTTGGTTTGGAGTTCCAGGACAAAGGAGAGAGCTGAAGTGAAACAGAGGCACCAGTCCTCCACTCCATAATTGGAGGTGCTTACACTAATACTTCTCATTAAAAAAGAAAAAAAAATGAACCAGCAAAGAAAAAAAAAAAACAACCATAGATACTTAGTATGTGAAAAGAGAAGATTAGGGGTCATCTTTGGAGGAGGATCCCAAAGAGTAACATTAAATGGCTCCTTGCCTAGAGAAATTTATAGAAGAACTCAAAAAAAGAATTTAAAAATCAAATGAGAGACATTGAAGAAAAGCTAAAAAAAATTAAAATATAAAAATCATACAAGAAAAATATGATTATGAAAAAAAAGTTAATCAACTAGAAAAGATTAAAAAAAAGTTAGTCAACTAGAAAAGGAGATTGTCTAAAAGACAAAAATAACTTTTTGAAGATTAGAATTAGGCAAGAAGAATTCAGTGAAACGATGAGATCAAGAAATAACAAAACAATATAAAGAATGAAAAAATAGAACAGAATATGAAATATTTTATAAGAAAAACCACAGATCTGGAGAATAGATCAAAAAGAGAAATTATAAGCTACAACCGAACCTGAAAGCTGTAAGCAAGAAAAAGGATCTTGACACAATAATGCAAGAAATAATCCAAGAAAATTGTCCTGAAGTGATAGAACATGAGGGGAAGGTAGAAATACAAAAAATCCACCAATCCCCACCTCAAAGAGATCCTTTGTGGAAAAGACATAGAAATATTATTGCCAGATTTTGAAATCCCCAGATCAAAGAGAAAATTTGGCAAGAAACAAGGGGAAAAAATTCAGAAATGCTGCAATTACAATTAAAATCATACTGGACTTATCAGCAGTGACAATAAAAGACTCCAAGTCCTAGAATCATGTATACCTGCAATCAAAAGAACTAGGCCTGTGTCCAAAAATATATCCAGCAAAATTATCCATAATATTGAATTTTAAAAATGGACATTCAACAAACTTGCAGATTTTCAAGACTTTCTTTCAATCAAATCCAAACTCAATAGAAAATTGAATATATAAGAGACAATATCAAAAATCAAACTCAAGGAGCTTAACATGGACAAATTGTTTATATTTTTACAAGAAAATATATATCATATATTTAACATTGACATCAGCAACTGAATAACTCAAAAGAAAGATTGGAGCAGAGTTGACCCTGATCTGGCTCTGAAAAGTAAAACTGCTTGAAGAAAAGTAAAATTAATAATTATATTACACAAATATTGTTGAGAGGAAGAATAGACACAGGAGCATTTGAGGAAGGAGGAGCACTCATCGTTCTGAAAACCTACTCACATTGGAAATGCTTTAACAGGCAACACTACACACACACACACACACACACACACACATACACACACACACACACACACATCAGGAAGGGTACAGCACTCTCCAAAATCTATAAAGAAATAAGTGAGGGGGGGGGAGGAATAGGCAGAGTGGGACACAAAGTATGGGGGAAGAAGACAAGGGAAAGATCCATGGATGAGGGGTAGATTAAGTAATAACAATGCAAGTTAAGAAGCAGAATTAAAGCAGAAGAGGTAGCAAGGATGGGAAAGAAGATATATATATATATATTTATTTATTTATATGAATAAACACTACCACAAGGATTGGGAGCAGAATTTATTATGAGGAAAAAAATACAGCTAATAATCATTGATCTTAGAAAAAAATCAAATTTAAAGATTCAATTAAAAGAGAAATCTACATTATATGTCAGTCATACTAATATTATTTTAAATGCATATTTACACATGAGTAAATGCCTCTGTGTGTGTACATAAATATATATATGTGTGTACATGTATATATATACATATATATGTGTGTGTACATGTATATATATATACATATATACATATATATATATGTGTGTACATGTATATATATATATATATATATATATATATATATATATATATATATATATATATATATATATGTGTGTGGGAATGGGTGTGAGTGGGGGGGGTGTATCTGTATGTCTGAGTATATGTAAATATGTATGCATGTTGTGCTGTGAATATGTGTATATAAATATGTGTATATATGAATGAGTCTGTAGGTGAGTGTGAATGTAAATTATATCTTTATATGTGTGTATATGTATGTTTATGTGTATATATATATATATATATATATATATATATATATATATATATATATATATATATATATATGTACACGTAAATGTACACTAACAGTAACAATTATACAAATGTTACTGGGAAAATCCATCTTCTCAAATCCTCCCAAATCACCTCATGGCTGTGACCAGTAACCTCAGAATCTAGAATTTGGATTCTAAAGCAGTGACAAATGAGTCTCAACCTCTCCTTTTCATTTTAAATGAGTAAGAGTGAGTCACACAAGATAAACAGATAAGAATGGGTACCAATCTGCTTTAAATATCTCTTTGCATTACATTTTTTTATCTTTTTAATTAAATTTTATTTTATTTTCAAAGATTAGTCTTCTCACCTTCCCCCATCTTCTAAAGAAAGTAAGAAAACAAAATTTCCATTAAAAACATTAATAGTCAAGTAAAACAAAATTTTCATTGGCCAAATCTAAAAAAATCATCATTCTAAGTCCATCCTCTCTTTGTCAGAAGCTGGGCAGAATATTTCATGTGAATAAGGAGCCTTACTTATCTATGGCAATGAACTTAGGGAAGAATTTTTTCAGAATGACTTAAGAGCTTTCTAAGGGTATGAGTACCAGAGAAATTGTTGATCTGCATTAAAAGAGATTATTTTCATTCCTGGAAGCTTTTCACATAAAATTATAGGTCCAATTCAGTTTTTAAAAGGGTACCACTATACAGTACTGTGTAAGGTGTTGGGTGAATCCCTGTCTTAAGAAGCTTTCTATTTAATAGAAGAGACAATATGCAATGAATTATATACAAACCAAGCTATACACATAGGATAAAAAATAATTAATTTGTCACGCCAGAGAAACTGAGGCAGGATAGAGATTAGAGTTTTTAATATTTAATTTAAAAGGGAGAGATTTACTGGGATCAAATGGATCCATGGTTTGGTCCCAGAGCCAAGAATCTAGCAAACAATGTGAGTTCTCAATGATATATATATATATATATATCCATATATATATACACATGGCTCAGACATAGGGGGTAGACCGAGGAAGGGCGGAGTCAGAGTGCTAAAAGTGGAAAGGGACTCTGACAGGGTGGGGGGAGGCACTGAAGATGGGGAGAAGTAGTCTGATATTCTAAAATATAAGATCTTTTATCCTTATCAAATATTCTGATGATTAAGAAGGTGGGGTACTGTTGCAGTATTGACCAGAACAATTAGGAACTGAGGCAGAACAATTCAGGGAAACCAAGGCAGGACTATTTAGGGAAACAGTGAGGACAATTAGGGAAACTGAGTCAGGACAATATAAGAGAACTGTGGCACAACAAATTTATAGTGGAAAAACATTGAAATTAAAAGGGGTTGGGGAAGGCTTCCAGTGGAAGGTGAAATTTTAGTTGGGAGTTAAAGTGTTCATCTGAATTGATGATAAAGCAGTCAAAATAGCAAAAAATTTGATCTGTAGTAGTAATAAGGCTATGGGATGCAGTCAGACTCTCCCTGTACAGACCCACCAAAATGATGGGGTTTTCCACCAAATGATAGAGTACATGGTGACACCAAAAAAGTATATTAGGGTTACAGCTAGAATCACAAGGTATCTCAAAAGAATATATAGGATTAGACCTCCAAATCAAGGCAAAAATGTATTAAGCTACTAACAGTGAGTTAAATCCATAAGGGTTTTTTTTAGTAAGGAACAGGGTTTTAGCAGTTCTAACAAGGGGCCTAAGATGCCATTAAGGAGAAAGACTACATTTAGGGGAAGATCCCATTAAGGTGTAGCAGATGGGAGATTCTGCCATTGACTTGGTGGGCTAATAGTAAAAGAAGTTAGAAACCTAATAGGCATTATTAGCAAGCAGATTAACTCTGAACAGGAGTTGGGGGAAGAGAAAGAGGTTTTACCATTAATTGGTGGGCTAACCTTAAAAGGGATTTAGCACCCTAGAAAGTGTTGACGGGGAAGAGTTACAGTACAAATAAGTCTTCTGTAGGAGAAATAGTACCTTCGGGACTGACATCATAATTTGGCTTTTTGATGTATATAGTAAATGTGACTGAGATTATGATGATTTTGTCAAGGCAAAAAGCTAAAATTCTATCAGAGATCTCCACCTGGGGTGAAGTTGTAATAAAAGTCCACTTGAATAAAAACCCTAATCAATACCAAAAAGATCCGATTATAATCCTATCAGTGTTTCTCCCTGCTTGCCTCAGGTTGTAGGTCCAAATTGTTTGTGATTCAGGCTTTCTCTATTACCACCTACCTAACTACCCAGGACCTCATTGTAGGAGCAAAGAATTGCCACAGGGGTTCCAGGCAGCAGTAAGTGTTGGGAGACCTAAGAAAAAGGATTTATGCAGATTCTTATAAAGTATTTCGGGTGAAGGAGGGGCTGCAAATTCTAGGGGATCATCCTGATATTCTATGATTTCACTAGGTAAGTCATTTTGCATAACAACGAAAATCCATAGACAAAGCTTAGGAATCCCAGAGGGGAGAGTTTAGGAATTTTTTTTTTTTTTTTTTTTTTTTTTTTTTTTTACAAACTAGTTATAAGGCTGGGAGTGATAATGTCTGGTCAGATTCTGTCATTAGTATTGGATCAAAGCCAGTGAGGTCAGTAGCTGAAGTGGAGAAGGAGAGCATTCTAGTTATTAGCGACAGCAAGAAAAATTGCCCAGAGTTCAGAAATAGAATGTCTTATTTGTGCAATTGCCAAACGATCAGTGTCACTGGATCAAAGAATACATGTCAGGGACTAAGATATAAGAAAAGTGGAAAAGTAGGAGGGAAATAGATTATAGAGGGCTTAAAATGTCAACCAGAACAAAGAAAACAAAGAAAAAAGAAAAGATTAAGGCAATTATTAATGCCTAAAAACATCAGGTGTGAAATGCAATAGTTTTTAGGTTTTGTTTTTTTTTTCTAGTGAACTTTAGGAGAAAAAATTGTTATATGTGAATTATTATGGTCTCTACTTAAAATATTTTGTGAGTTCTTTTCCTCTAAAAGTTTGTTCCTAGTGTAGTTTCCTGAAGGATTAGGTGGGAAAAGTGCTACGCATTCATGATGATGGCTCCTATTGTTTGTTGGCCACTGGTCCCCCTAAATTGAGCTGTTTCTCAGAAGACTTACTGTGGCCTAAGCAGGTTCAGCCACTGGGCTGGGCTCTTCTTAAAAATTACAGGATACTATCTGGGTCCAGGGAAATGGGTCAGAGTTGAAGGTACCTAGAGACCCCTTAGTTTGTTGAGGATAAGCATGAGCCAATTTGAATTGGTTCTATAACTGCTGGCACAACAAAGGATATTCCAGGCTCAGCAAGTGAATACTGTAAAGGATTATTGATATGTCCAATTTAAGAGATGCTCAGTTTGCTTCCTGCTTGACAGTCAATCAATAAATACTAATAAGCACCTACTGTGCATTGTGCACCACAAGCATTGTGTTAAGCACCAGAGAGATACAAAAGAGACATTAAGGAACCTATAATCTAATAGGGGAAATAACATGCAAATATTTAAAAAGGCAAATTATAAATAAGAAAAATAGGAAATGATCAATAGAGGGAAGATACTAGAATGAAGAAAAGTCAGAGAAAGCTTCCTGTAAGAAGTGGGATTTTAGTTCAAACTTAAAAGAAGACTGAGATGTCTACAGTCAGAGCAAAAAGTTCCAAACATGAGGGAAACAGAGAATATACCTGAAGCTAAGAGAAGAGCTGAGAAAAATTCACCTTTGCATTTTTGCAATTTCAAGGAGATAGATGGCTCTGAGTATAATAGAACACTGTATTAGTCTCCACTGTATTAATATTTTTGCTCATTTTTCCCCTTTTAAAAAATTTTTGGTCATGAGAAATAGCTTTATCTAGGAAAGAGAGAGGAAGATATATTCAGAAAAGAAGCTATCATTAAAACCAATGTTAATGAGAGCTTGCTTTGAATGGGACCCTACAGGAAGAAAAAGACAAAGACCTAAAGTGATGTGACTTGAAATAGAAAAGGATAAGAAACTTGAAAGTAGAATGGCAAAGACACTAAGTCCCTATTTTGATTACTGTGTGTGATGGGGAAAGGAGAATTGGCTTGATCTTTGGCCCTCTCAGCTATATTCCAAGTTTAATTTGATTCTGAACTCACTCTCTCAAAGCAACACTGGCTATATCTCCCACTCAGGGTTCTAGGAGTACCCTTGAGGGGTCAGGGAAGTTTTTCTCTAACTCTAATGCTATCAGTTCAAGCTTTCATTCCAGTATATCTCTTCCCACTCTGCCAGTAATTAGTGTCCCAGTTTCATTTAACCCCTTGTCATCCATTAGTTTTAACTAAGGAATATTTATTTCAGACTGTAGCAAGAAACAGAAACATTTCTTTTTAATACTTGGGGTCACACTTTCTCCTTTACCACCTGAATCCCTGGAGAGAGTGGGTTGAGGCTTAATACAGTGTGTACATAACCTTCACCCCATCAGGTTTACTTCCCAATGGATACAATTGATGAATTCTCATCTTAGCTAACAGATCATTCCATAGGGCTATAAATCATATCTTTCCAGAAACAGGTCTTCCACTCTCTTGCCAGCCCTTCTTTCCCATCTTTCTCCTTAAACAAATATAAGAAAAATCAGCATCATATTCTTGAAAATGAACGAAAGTATGATACAGTTAAGATTCTTTCAACGCTTAAAAGATGTGATTTCATTAACTACAGGTACTATCTCTAAAAAACTAGATCATTATGAATTATCATGGCTATAGAAATTGATCACCTAATAGCTGACTTTTTTCTGACGAACCCCTCCAATCTTAATGAAACTAGAAGTCTTTACAATTTGGGAGAGATCACCAAAACTTAGATTTGCTGGCACATCATTAAGCGACCAGGGTCACCTCTACTAAATGCTGAGGTACAGCAGTATGACTTTTGTGGAAGGCATTACAAATTAAACTGAAATTCTCCTACCCAATTAATTTCATTTCTTTTCAATTAAAAAAAGAAGATTCAATCATTCCCTCCAAAAGTTTACAATCTGGCATGAAAATTAACAAGATACAAGCAATGCAATGTAAAATAGCATATGATAGCTACATAGAGAAAATGTAAATCTGGACTAAAGATATCCCAGAGTATCTTGAGAAAATTGAAAACGTTACTCCCATCTCCTAACCTTTAGTGAAAGCAGGAACTTTTTTAAAAAATTATTTATGACAATTTAGAGGTTTTATCAACACAAAATATCAGTTCTTGCTACATATGGGTGCATTTACAAATGTGATAATGATTATGATCCTTGTCAAATGACTACAACAAATTATGGTATCAAAATGCATATATTTTATAGTGTTATATTCATTAAGAATGTACTCTATCCTTAGTATTCCTTATATTGTGTGCTAAATATTAAATTTTTTCCTATTCAAAAACTCTGTTGTGATGAAATATAATTTCTGGTCTTTTCATCAGGGCTGGACAACATTTGATAGTTCACAATAAGGACAGTTCTCTTTATTATGTATTGCTGGTAGCCTAAGTCTGCAGGGCATTACATGCTCACTCGTTGACATATCACAAAATGAATCTCACCTAAGACTTGGGATTTTTATGGCATTAGGATAAATATGTTCTTTGTTGCTTCCTTCTGCATGTTTCTTTCTGGGCTAGTGCCTACTATGCCTAGCTCTAGCTCTGGTTCTAGGACAAAGGGCCCTCTCTTTTGCATTTCCTTATTTAAATTTGATCACAGCATAATGGTGTATTTGGTTTTGTGGACAGATCTGGGATCTACATAAAGAAATATGACTTTTCCTAAAGAAGGATTGGGATTCCATTCCCCTAGACCAATGTTAGAAAATTTAATCTCTCCAAATGAAGGCAAAATTATAAGATATATATATATGTGTGTGTGTGTGTGTGTGTGTATATATATATATGTATATAAAATGACACATATGGAACTATAATTCCAAAATTCAGAATCAGTATGAATTGAGTCTTTAAATCTACTTCATCAGACTATCAGGCTAATAACATATCATGTGTTATATCAGGTTGGGCAGAATGAGATAATACAGACAGAAGAAAACCAGTCCCAGTCAGATAGGTCTTCAATGTTGTTGAGTCATGTACAACTCTTCATGACTCTATTTGGGTTTTTATTGGCAAAAATACTAGAGTGAATTGCCATTTTCCTTCACAAATTCAGATGAGGAAACTGGAGCAAATGGGATTAAATAACTTGGTCAGGTCACACAACTACAAAATATCTGAAACCACACTTTTTTTTTTTTAATTTCCAGGCATTCTACTAAGTCATTTGATCCTCAAGTCAACTTTAGGAATAGGTTTTGTTGTTATTATCCCCATTTTACAATAAAGGAAACTGAGGCAGACCTAGGTTAAATGACTTCATGGTTCTTTCTACTGAACATAAGGTAGAAGTAGTATTCCACCTCTGACACTATCTGTGGGACTCTGAGCAAATCACACACCCCTCATCTGTAAGAGAAAATACACTAGAGGGACTTTGAAGTTCCTTCCAAGCCATAAATGTATGTTTACATCTCTTACCTCATGTGATCCTCACAAGGACCCAATGAGAAAAGAATTACTAGTATTCTTTTCATATTACTAGGGAGGAGACTAAGATTCAGAAACATTTTCTGAGACTCTATGGCTTTTCAATTTATATTTCCAGTATTTAGTACAATACTTTTCACTCATTCAAAAAGAAAATTCAAAACTACAGTATAGAAACTTCAAAACATTCCTTGTATCTTTTGTTGGGAAGAGGAATAAAGATTGGGCATAGAGGAGTAGGAACAAAATCTGATGAAAACTTGAAGGTAGAGGACACACTTAACAAATTCTCTCTCATTTAAATCCAATACACTTGCACATTATGACATCACCTCCTTGTTGTCGTGTTCATCTTCAAGAATAAGGACAAACAATAACAATGTATAAATCTCCAGGATAACTGATAGGTCTCAAAACCATTGGTGAGTTAAAAGAATGTCTACTTCAAACATGTAAAGACTTTCCCAGGTAAAATGGCCAAAGGAGAACAATTTGTTTCAACCTTCACGAAGCTGAAGCTTGGTGAAATCAAAAAACATCAAGGTCATTCACAAGGTCATTGGACCATTACCAGTTGTCTTGACTTTTGTCTTGCCACTGGACTTTGATGACTGGAAAATAAAGTAAGACTTATGACTCTGTACAACTCTGCTCTATTCAAATCCAATTCATTGGAGTATAAAGATATAACCCCATAATGTCATTGGTCTTCTTTGAAATAAAGAACAAATAAGAAACAACAGATTAATCTCCAAATAATAGCAGCATAACAGTAATATTAAAATGGTCTTCAGTGTCACAAGACTAACATTAAAAGGATATAACTCATCTAATCACTCATAATTTCTAATCAATCATACATAGTGCACATGTTATTTCTCATACTAGACTGTAAGCTTCTTGAGGATAGGGAAAGTTTTGTTTTTGTCTATTTTTTTAGTACCAAGCATAATTCCTGGCATATAGTAGACAGAATATAGCTTTGAGGTCCAAAAAACAATCCAATTCTCTATTCCCTAACACCTGCAGAAATCATGACAGGAATATAGTATCCTTTCCATTCTGTTTTCATTGTTTCCAATTGTTCCCTGTTTTAACCCACCTTTTGCCTTGACTCTTTAATCCATCATAAGAAGTCACCATTTAAAAAATTATTTTAAAATATTTATTTGATTTGTTTTTTTATGTCCTTTCCTTATAGTATTCCCTACTTTTCCCTGTCCAATAATCCAAGCAAGAATTTTTAAAAATAAAGAGAAAAAAAAAAAAAAAACAACTGCGCAGAATTAACACATCCTAAAATAAGAAAGGGGGAGATGTTGATTGTGATAGATGGCTGAAGGTGAAACATGATCCGATTTTCAGGAACCATGTGAGATTGCACTTGCTTCCCAATTCTTTATATATTTGAAAAGCTGTGGTGGGAAAAACAGAAAACACTATGTCAATAGGGATGCCACAACACCCCAACTGTCTCCCCCTACTGTTTAACATTTAAACAGCTAGCAAGGGGTCTTTGGAAAAGACCAGAGTGGGTTAGAATTGAAGTACTAAATTCTACATTAGAATGGGATTTATAAGGTAAATGTGCAGACTGAATAAGTAAATCCTTTCTACCAAACCTGACATTTCTTTAGCTCCCCAAGAATTTTTGTTAATAAAATCTGTATATAAAGCATATTTCTAGGAACCTGAAATTTGATATTTTTGCTCTTACATCAGAATTTGTGAACTACATAATCAACATACTATGATATGCTTAGGTTTTGCTTTATTATAACTTTATTTTTAGAAAGTACTTTCATCACATTATTATGAGGTAAGTAGCAGAAGCATTATTATCCACTTATTGTAGTGTGCACTTTTTTATTTCCAATTTGTGTATCCTGAAAGACATTTCACAGATATAGTTTATAATTAAAAAGGTGTAAGTTTTCTCCTTTTCCAAATGGATCTCTGTCTATCTTTGTCTTTCTGTCTCTGTCTCTCTCTGTCTCTGTCTCTCTTTTTTCTTTATTTCACACTTATATTTATATAAATATATTTCCCCAGCAGAATGTAAACACTTTGAAGGAAGTGATATTTTCAGTTGTTTCCTTGTATACTTAGTATAATCTTTGCAAATAGTCAGCATGTAATAAATGAGAATTTTTAATCACATTTTTAAAATATCACAGACTCTAATTATTCTGGGAAAATCAACTCAGGAATGACACTTGGCATCACAACCAAGTAGGAGACATCTTGAATCCCTCCTTTGCCATGTAAGCTAACTATTGAGAAAAGCAAATTTCCCTTTCAAAAAAAGTCTTTGGGTAAATGATATGATTCAGAAATGGAAATGCCCTACATGTCTATAATCTGGCATAGATAACTACGATATTTTGTAGATAAGAACTACCACATCTTTGAGCCCATTTCAAAATTAATTTAAAACTAAATTAACTTTAAACAAGATTATGTCTTATATTCCACTTTCCTCTCATATACTGCCTGGACATTTTTATCTTTTAGCCTATCAGGAAAATAGTATGGTAAAGTGAAAAAAACACTAAACTTGTTGAATAGCAAAGCCCAGCTGTTTGACCTTGGGCAAGTCAGGTGGCAAAGAATTGGAAAACGAGTAGATGCTCATCAATTGAATGGTATATGAAAGTAATGGAATATAATTATTCTATAAAAAATGATATACAGGCTGGTTTTAAGAAGGTCTGGATCTGATGCTGAGTGAAGCTAGCAGAATCAGGAAAACATTGTACATAGCAAGAACAAAATTGTGGAATGATCAATTATGACAGATTTGATTCTTGTAAATGTTTTAGTGATTCAAAGCAATTCCAATAAATTTTGAATGGAAAATGCCATCTGGATCCAGAAAGAGAACAATGAAGCCTGAATGTGGATCAATACATAGTATTTTCATTTTTTTTTCTTTCTTGTGATTTTTCCTTATTCTGATTTTTTTCTCTGATTTCTTCTCTCTTTTACATATAGAAATGTGTAAAAAAATGAATATTCATGTATAACAAAAATGTTTCTACATGTAACTGGGGGAAAATAATAATAAAATTAAAATCAAAAATAAATAAAATCTTTTCTTAAAAAAAAGTCAGCATACTTCTAGAGGTCTTGGGATTTTTACTTATGACATGAATAAATTGGTCTAAATAATCTCTAATGTATTAACATGCTAAATTTAACCTAAATTAAACAGGTGGAACTATGGTTTTCTGACTTTCTTGTTTTAATTTAACTTTGAGTCATTTTGTTCAAAATGAGTCATTAAAATAACCATGGAACATCCCAAATATAAAGGTAGTGACGGAAATAAGACAAATCTGCAAGTTTCATTTTACTAAGTTGGGGGGGCAGGGGAGAAAATATGGAGCAAGACACTGAAATGATCAGCTTCTGTACAAGCAGCAAACCCAGAAATTTCATCTTAGTTTTACTTTAAGAAACTGTTAACCAGCTCTCATTTTTATGGTCCACTCAGTATAACCCATTACTACATAGAGTGATTATGGATTGTCTGTGGGTTCTCAGGTTGAGTCATTTGTTTCTTATATGACAACTCCCATCTGTAAAACAGGTTTATTGGTCTTTTTTTCAGTTACTGATGGCACTTTTGGCAAACTGGAAAGAGCACTAGAATTTGGTGTCAGAGGAGGTGGACTTTGATGATTGTACCTTAGACGACCTTTGACAGGCTATTACCTCTCTAGGCACCAATTTCCTCATCTGTAAAATGAAGAAGTTAGACTAGCTAACATCTCATATCTCTTCCATCTTGAATTTGTAGGGGAAAAATTCTTTTTCTATAATCACAGGGGCATTATATAAAAATATGCAGCAATATCTTTCCCTTTCCCAGAAGATGGGGGAAAAACTCTTTAGATGATGAAAATTTCAGTTTGAAAGAACATGATAGAGAAATTCTAAGGTAGTTAGGATTGATTTGGAATTATAGATATAAGCATGAATTTTAAAAGATTCTCTCCCATTCTCTTTCTCCCTCCTTCTCTCTGCTCTTCTGTATCTCTGTCTGTCTCTATCTCCATCTCTGTCTCTGTCTCTCAGTCTCTCTGTGTCTGTGTGTGTGTCTCTCATACACACTCACTCACACACACACACACACACACACACACACACACACACACACACACACATACACAAACCCTGGCAAATTAATTTTCCTCCAAGACTACTTCTTTCAAGCATTTCTTGAGCACTTACTATGTACTTAGCATTGTTTCAGGCTTTGTGCGACTTGTACAACTATGTCCTAAAGTTCTTTATAGGGGATATAGGGGAGCTAGGTGACACCAGAAATAGAAAGTCAGGCAGATCATCAGAAAGATCTGAGTTCAAATCCTGCCTCAGACATTTACTAGTTGTGTGATACTAAAGAAGTCATTTATTTCTATCTGATTCATTTTCCTCATTTATAAAATGAGTTAGAGAAAGAAATGGCAAACCCTGTCAGTAACCCAAGAAAAACCCAAATAGTTAAAAACAACTGAAAGATCACTGAACAACAACTTTCAGTGGTCTAGCCACTGTACTACCTAGCTGCCTCTCTAAAGCCAAAATCTCTCTTTTTGTAATATTTACAAGCCCAGGGTAATGATTTATCAAGAATTGCTATTCAAAAGCTAACAACCAAGGAGCTAATTTTAAAATTTCATGTGTTAAAGAGTCATATAGTTGTTAGGTTATTTAAATGGCATGGTATTGGAACTGAGTGAATAGATTTTTAGATCCAGGGAATTTTTTTCTCTTGAATATGTGCATAAAAAAACAAATATTTAGATATGGCCACTGGAAAAAAAATAAAATAAAGTTATTCACTGAAAAATAAAATAAAATAAAATGCCATATGTTGCAAAGCAACATAATAATAAAGACCCAGAGTCAGAGTCTAAAAGACCCAAGTTCAAGTTCAAATCCTGACAGTTTGTGTAATTACAGACAAATCATTTAACTTCTCAGTGCCCAAAGCAATTATTTAAGATTATAACTTATAAAACAATTGCTGCTCTTCATAGATAAAATAATTTTCATTAGCCAGAGCTTCTTACACTAATGAAATCACAAACACAATTCTTGACACAAAATAAGCATGTAATAATTGTTTTTCATTCACATGGAACATGTGGTTGATAGGGATTTTGAGTCCAAAAGAGTGAACATAATTCATGGAAAACATTCTTTGATAGCAACAGAGTCCCCAATCAGGAAGAAGTCTTAACTAAATAACCAGAGGAGGAATTTTATCTTTGTCATCAGTAGAATGATATGAAACAGCAAAGAAAAATGACAGGGCAGAGAAGCCTCAGCTGTGACTGAGGAGATAGAACTATATCATCTACTGTATAGAAATACCAACCCCAAATGGCTCAGACCTGTGGGAGGAGATTAGAAATTCCTGCTTGCTGAGTAGTCATCACCAATGCAATTTGAAGAGAGCAACATGTACCTTGAAGCAGATCAGCCAAACTCCTCTGAACACACTAATGATCTATTTGTCGGAATGATGCAAATATGCTCAGTTTTAGATGTCTTTTTTTTTCATAGAGGTTTCTTTCTAAGCTTCCAAACTACTAATAGCAAGGAATGTTTCAATAGAGTCTCTCTGTAGATTCTCATGTGGGGAAGAATCAGTAATTTAAAAAGCAAAGCCCAGAAAAGCTTCTGCCCCAAAGAGCTGGGGGATATTTTTTCTAACACATAGGACAATCATACCCTACACTGCAAAGGTGAATGAAATAGCTTATTTCCTTTTCATGGCATCCAAACTATGTGTCTGGAGCTAGAAAGTAACCCTGGTCAGGTAGAGCTCAGAGGCCCCTTGGTTTCATTAAATTGTGGCATACTCTCTTCAAAGTATTCAATCTCTGAGGACTGAGTTCTCTCTTCCCTAAGAATAGACATGACACTCTCAGCAAAGTCCCTTTGATAAAGATTTGATCTAGGATCAGATTTTTTTCTAAGTATGGGCTTTCCTGGAGTGATCACCAGTGGGCAGAATGGCTTTTAGAATTTCATTTCTTCTGCACAAATAAATCATGGGGCTTTGGAAAGGCTTTATAGGTCGTTATGCTAAATTTAGATGATCATACCCTAAAAAATCAAGATTGTTTCCATTGTCATTCAAATGTAGTCTTTTTTTTAAAAAAGACCATTTCATAATGTTAGAGTTAGAAATGAAAAATACCTTAGAAATTACCTGTCATTGTTCAGTCGTTTTTTTAGTCCTATCTGACTCTTCATGACCTCATTTGGGGATTTCTTGACAAAGATTGACATTTCCTTCTCCATAAAAATTACCTAGCTCCACCCATTTTGCAGATGAAGAAACTGAAGCCCAGAGAAATTTCAAGAAAATCACATTGATTTTTATTGGTAGAACTGGGACTAGGAGCCAGATCTTACATCATGTCATGTGTTCTTTCTATCACCCTAAACTTTATTCAGAGAATGAGACAAAAAGAAATGTTCACAAAATATCAGAACTAGAAAAGACTTCAGACACTGTAGATTGTGAGCTCAAGGGCAGAGACTTTCTTTTGTATCCCTAGAACTTAACACAGTGCCTGGCATACAACAGGCATTTAATAAATGCTTACTTGATAAATGTGGAAATATGTTTAGAAGAACTGCATATATTTAACATTGTTTGAATGTTTTCTAGCATGTTCTCTATCTCTTTTCTCTCCTCTCACTCCTATCTGCTCCCCCATAGCCTTCACTCTAAATCCTCTAAAATTATTTTGTAAGCAAAGGGATAGTATCCTGAAACAGAAACATTGTGCAGCCAACAAGGACTACACCTTATGCCAGAAATAAGGAAACAAGAATATCATCTTCATTTAATTTCCATTCTTGAATATTTCTCACTTGTATTTTTTAAAGGAAAATATCAAGAGAAAAAATGTTTTCCTTGAATAATACATTATCTAACCCAACCGTTTAACACACAACTGAACTCATTCCTCCAAATGGCCAAAAGAAGTTTCTCAAACAAGATACCATATTCTTGTCACAGCAGTCATGGGCATTAGCCAAAGGACCAGTTATAGCTGCCTGACACTTCTTAGAAAAGAAATAGCAGAGCTATATATGTGTTTCTCCTCTGCCTACAATTCCATTTGCTTCTTAACCACCCATCCTCCTTATCTGCATCTCTAGCTGTCCCATTTTGGAAAAGCAGAGCTGGCCATAAGGGAGCCTGTAACCCTGTGACTCAATGGGTAGCACATTTTTTTTTTTGGCAGAACTTTTTAGGGACTTCAAAGAATTAAATAAACATTGACTATATATTATGGATAAGGTATTTTGGAGGACTGAAAGAAGTGTAAAACATGATCATGTCTTACTCTCAATTTCCTTGTTTGCAAGAGTCGATAAATAGCACTCCCTCAACAAGGTTGTTATAAAAGGTCAGAGTAGATAAGGTACCAAACCTTCAAATGCTACATAAATTTCCATTATTATTACTATTATTATTCCAAAAGTACCAAAGGAAAAAAAGAAGGAAATGATGGAGGCAGCACTGGGAAGAATATCAGGACAAAAGATTCAGGTTTTAGTTTCAGCACTATCAATAATGATCTAGCCTCAGGAGCATTAAATAATTCTTTAGGTTCCTAATCTGTAAAATAAAGTACTTATACTGACAACAATAACTATCTAATAGATAAATAAGTAACTAATATTTATTTTATACTACTTGAAAGTTTTCAAATCACTTTATGTATGTTATCTCATTTGAGCCTCCTAATAATTCTAGGAGATAATTACTATTATTATATCTATCTTTTTTGTTTCTGTTCAGTTTCAATCATGTCCAACTCCTCATGACCCCATTTGGAGTTTTCTTGGCAAAAATACTAGAGTGGTTTGCCATTTCCTTCT